>NC_069504.1:775097985-775107985 GCF_027579735.1 Bombina bombina
CGTGTAAATCCCCGCCTCAGAGGATTATGGCTCATTCTACTAGGTCACTTTCCACTTCCTGGGCTTTTAAGAATGAAGCTTCTGTTGATCAAATTTGCAAAGCAGCAACTTGGTCTTCTTTGCATACTTTAACAAAATTTTACCATTTTGATGTTTTCTCTTCTTCTGAAGCAGTTTTTGGTAGAAAAGTACTTCAGGCAGCTGTTTCAGTTTGATTCTTCTTCTTCTTATAATTTCAGTTTTTTTCATTATAAAGATTAAAAATTTTGATATGGGTTGTGGATTAATTTTTCAGCGGAATTGGCTGTCTTTATTTTTATCCCTCCCTCTCTAGTGACTCTTGCGTGGAGTTCCACATCGTGGGTATTTGCTATACCATATATCACTAGCTCATGGCCTCTTGCCAATTATATGAAAGAAAACATAATTCATGTAAGACTTTACCTGATAAATTAATTTATTTGATATTGGCAAGAGTCCATGAGACCCACCCTTTTTATGGTGGTTATGATTTTTTTGTGGGGAGACGCTGGATACACTTATAAGAATGCCACTATGTTGATATCTTTATTCAGATCCCTTGGTGCCAGGGTATTTAAATAGTGTATCCAGAACGTCTCCCTTTTTCTCCCTTTGATCCCCCCCCCATTTTTGTCTGGCGGGATAAATTCTAATACTGTTCCCTTTAAGCATTTAGGATTTTTATTGTGAAATTTGCAATAATAATCTGACAAATTGTGGCCTTTAAAGCCATTTTCTATATTTTTTATCTGTTCTAGAAGCCTTGTTTTATAGATTCTTTTGGATCTCCCTATGTATTGGAGGCCACAACTGCATTCAAGTAAGTAGACCATGAATTCACTTTTGCAAGTTGTTAGGTGATTGAGTTTACAATCTTTATTGTTGGATTTAGACTTGATTGAATTATTTGGCTTACTGCCGCTGTATGCAGCCCTCACAATTTTTTCTGTTACAATTGTAGAACCCTTTGCTTTGTTTTTTCTAGCCAGTTTCCACTATTAGGTTTTTTCTATAATTTACTGGGAGCTAGCAGGTTTTTAAGAGATTTATTTTTCCTGAAGGTCACTAGAGGGGCGTCCCTGATTTATATTTTTAAGGAATTTATCCTGTTTTAAAATCTGCCAATACTTTTGAAGAATGTGTTTGATCTCTGGTGCCGCCTCATTATATGTAGTTATAAAGCCTGTCCCTCTTCTTTTGTTTTTAGTATTTTTGTGTTGCTGTGAATAACCTCTTCCTTATTAGAATTTGGGGGATCTTTTTGCTCTCTTCTACCCAATAGTACATCTCTATCTGAGTTTCTGACTCTAATATAAGCTGATTCTACTAGTTTTTTATTGTATTTTTTACTTATGAGTTGTTGTTTCCAAAAATTTGCTTCTTTCTCAAATTCCTCCAATTTCAAACAGTTCCTTCTTAGTCTTTGGAACTGTCCATAGGGGATATTATTTATCCATGATTTATGGTGTCCACTATTGGCTGGCAAGTACCCATTACTATCTGTGTCCTTCCTATATAGTTTTGTAAAAATGTGTTCATTTTTGTGATATAATGTAAGATCCAGGAATTCGATTTCTTTGTCATGACATTTGTGTGTGTGAAGGAGAGATTCATTTCATTGGAGTTCATGTACTTTAAAAAATCTTTGAGCTTGTTTTCATCTCCTCTCCAGATTAGTACGATATCGTCTATGAATCTCCCCCACCACACAATGTTCTCTGAAAAGGCATTGTTATTGTAAATGTAAAGATCTTCCCAGAAACCCATATAGCTATTGGCATAGCTGGGGGCCATAATGGTCCCCATGACTGTGCCACTGGTTTGGAGGAAAAAATCTCCTTCAAATTGAAAATAATTTATTTCTAATACAAACTTAATGCTTTCTTGTAGGAAGTTTCTCCTATCATCTGATAGAGTGGTTTTATTCTTTAATGTAGTTTTTAATACTTCTATTCCTTTTGTGTGGGGAATGTTTGTATAAAGAGCTGCCACATCCATAGTCACCCACTTATATTCAGTATTCCATTTGATGTTTTCAATTTTTTTTAATGGTGTCCAGTGTATCTTTAAGATATGATTTTAACTTTGGTACTATAGGTTTAATGTAATAATCTACCAATTCTGAAAGTCGAGCTGTAAGTGAGTCAATCCCAGCAATAATCGGTTGGCCTGGCGGGTTAATACAATCTTTGTGTATTTTAGGAAGGTGATAGAAATTTGCTGTCTTTGGATATAAATTATGTAAATATTTGTCAGGTTTATGCCTGTCTTACTGCCCCTTTAACTAATTTCCAGTATCTCCATAAATACCAGCTTCCCACTTACTTCCTTGCTTGGTATTGTTCGTTTGCAACTAGCTAAGCTGCATTCTGATTAGCTCTCCAGCTCCAGAGTCTCACGCCTGTATCGGCCAGTCTACCTGTCTGATCTCTACACAGCGCAACCGGATCTGCCGCCTCTGTGACGTCACACGCCAAGCAGAGCGCCTGTCAGCTCTCCTCTCTCAGCACAACTGCTGCATCCGAGCTGTCCTGTAAACACTGTTCTACCGAACACTTTTGCCTCTGATTACCAGGTACTAACCATATGTGTTCCTTGTTTATTCATGTATTATTTGGCCAATCTTATTTTTTCTACCTTGCGCATAAAATCAGCTTAACACTGTGTTACTGTTTTCTCCCTGACTCCAAGCTCACAGTCAGGTTGCTGTTTCAATGTCTCCCCGCTAATGCTTAAACAGCCTTACCTACCTGTGAGCCGTTATTCATATATTAACTGCAACCTGTACATGTTGAGCTATTACACATTGCTTTGGGGTAATGCCTATGTAACTGCTCTCTGTACACAATTCGCTACAATTACCTATTATACTACTAACTCAGTGGCTGTGGTCCAATCCATACTCTGTTTTATTGCAGGCATACTTGTGAGCCTGACAGAAATACCAAGCCAAAAAGATAAAATGGACCCAACTGAAATGGCCTCACACATACAAACGCTTACTACTAAAGTTGATCTCCTAACTGAAGGTCTTAACACACATCAAAGAAGTTGTGGAGAGGAAACCCCCTCCACAAGAACCGCATATCAGCTACCCAGAACCCTTCTCTGGGGACAGAAAGGGTTTTAGAGAATTTAAAAACTCATGCTACCTATTATTTACCCTTAAGCCTTTCACTTACCCCAATGATAGGGTAAAAGTTATGACTACAATCTCCTATCTCCGAGCTGAGCCCAGAGCATGGGCAAATACTTTCCTCGAACATAATGATGATATCCTCAACTCTCTAGACTCCTTCTTCTCTGCTTTAGCACAAATATATGAGGACCCCTTCAAACAACAAACAGCTGAAAATGCTATGAGGTCCCTAAAGCAGAGGAAAAGAGAGGTAGAGGAATATATAGCAGAATTTAAGAGGTGGGCCCCTGACACCCAGTGGAACAACTTGTCCCTTCGTAACCAATTTAGGCTAGGACTGTCAGAGGCCATTAAGGATGAGTTGTCACGTACCCAAATACCACCAACGCTAGAACAGCTTATAGACCTCAGCATTAGCATTGATAGGAGACTTAGGGAAAGACATCACGAAAGATCCACCCATGATTCACAACTTAGGCAAAAAACCACACCAACTACTGTCAATACACACTCTAAATCTCTACCGGAACCAATGGATATTGCTTTCATACGTGGACCCCTAAGTACTCAGGAGAAGTTAAGACGCAGGTCTCTGAACTTATGCATGTACTGTGCTGCAGATGATCATGGGGTAAAGGACTGTCCAAATCTTCCCCGTCAGAAAAAGGGTAAGCAAAACACACCCTCTTGTTCTATTAAAACTGTACTAAAATCTAGCCATTACTGCAATATTCCTCTTGTATTACAGTGGGACCAATCACGAGTGAACGTCCAAGGGATTATTGACTCAGGAGCCTCCCTTTCATACTTGGATGTAAATTTCTGTAACATAAATAAAATACCCCTTCTCAAAAAATTGTGTCCTGTTCCTTTAAGGGGTATAGATGGTGAAGTCTTGTCCTCAGGACCTGTCTTATATGAAACCATTCCTATTCTCATGTCAACCCCCTGTAACCATAGAGAATTTGTTAAATTTGATGTAATCACATCCCCTGATTTTCCTCTAATTCTAGGCTTACAGTGGCTCAGGCAACACGACCCATGTATCTCTTGGTCCTCACTTTCAATTCAATTTAACTCTAATTACTGTAAATCCACCTGCTTCCCACATTTACTTCTACAGCCACCTACAGATTCTCACATACCTACTGTCCCTCCAGAATATCAAGAATTCTCCCATGTTTTCAGTAAAACTGAATCCGAAAATCTTCCTCCACACAGACCGTATGACTGCCCAATAGACTTACTTCCTGGAGCAGTCATACCCTGTGGACATATTTTTCCACTGTCAAAGCCTGAGTTACAACACCTAAGAACCTATCTTGATGATAACTTGAAAAAGGGTTTCATCAGACCCTCAACCTCTCCATCCGCCGCAGGAATCTTCTTTGTGAAAAACAAAGATGGTTCACTCAGACCGATAGTCGACTACAGACAACTAAATAAAGTTACTGTAAAGAATCGCTACCCCCTACCCCTCATATCCGGATTAATAGAGCGTCTAGAGGGATCCAAAATTTTCACCAAGCTGGATCTCCGTGGAGCTTATAATTTGATCAGAATGCGGGCAGGAGACGAATGGCTGACGGCATTCCGTACACGGTATGGGTTGTTCGAATATGTCGTCATGCTATTCGGTCTATGCAATGCTCCTGCCACATTCCAGCATCTGATCAACGACATCTTCAAGGATATTTTGGACTCCTTTGTGGTAATATATCTGGACGATATTCTCATTTTTTCTAAAACCCTAGCTGAACATAAGAATCATGTCCGCCAAGTTCTCACACGCCTACAAAGTAATTCATTGTTTGTGAAAGCAGAAAAATGTATTTTTCATACCAACAGCATCCCCTTCCTCGGATACATTATATCTGACAAAGGCATATGCATGGATAATAACAAAATCCAGGCAGTTCTGAATTGGCCAGTTCCTACCTCTAGGAAAGAAGTCCAAAGCTTCCTTGGATTCGCAAATTTTTATAGGAAGTTTATTAAGAACAATTCCATGCTCGCAAAACCCCTTACTAATTTAACCAAACAGAACATCAAATTTGCATGGACACCCTCCGCTCAAAACGCTTTCGACCATCTAAAAACAAGTTTCACTACAGCCCCAATACTCAGATATCCTAACACAGAATTACCTTTTGTATTGGAAGTCGACGCATCTGACTTCGCTCTCGGTGCAGTCCTGTCACAAAGAGATGCATTTCAACAACCTCTACATCCAGTCGCCTACTACTCCAGGAGTCTAACTGACGCAGAGAGACAATACCCCATCTGGGAAAAAGAGCTTCTTGCAATCAAAGCAGCATTCGAACAATGGAGACACCTACTTGAAGGCTCCACTACACCCACCATAGTATATACGGATCACCGTAACTTGCAATACCTGAAGACCACCAGAACTCTTTCGGCACGCCAAGTACGTTGGAATCTATTCTTCTCTAGGTTCAATTACCTCATCACTTACCATCCAGCCAACAAGAACGGAAAGGCAGATGCCCTATCACGTCTGCCAGATATTGAACATCACTCACCTACCCCTCAACTGGTCATCCCCAAAGAAAACATTCTTCTATTCTCAGTTGACACTACTACATACCTACGGACAGAACAAACTAAAGATACAACAATACCTGTTAACTTACTACTCAAGAACTCAGAAGGTCTCTATTGCTACCAAGGCAATATATACATCCCTCCATCACTTCGTAACCAGCTACTGAAATCTGCTCACGATTCACCCATGGGGGGACACTGTGGCATAACTAAAACCAAGGAATTAATACTCAGATCCTACTGGTGGCCAACCATCACATCTGATGTGGCCATGTACATTAAGTCCTGTTATGTTTGTACTACTACAAAGAGGATTAAAAGACCACCTTTCGGTTTATTATTATCTATTCCTACTCCGGATAAGCCATGGCAGCACATTGCTCTCGACTACATCGTGGACTTACCACACTCTGGTAATTACACAACAATTTTAGTCGTTGTGGACTTATTCAGCAAAATGCTTCACCTGATACCTTATCATAAGTTACCTACAGCTGCTGAAACCATACACCTGTTAATGACTAACGTTTTTAAAATACATGGCTTGCCCTCTAACATCCTCACAGATCGTGGATCACAATTCACCAGTGCCCTATGGTCTGCGTTCTGCGAACAATTCTGCATCGAGAAAAGATTGTCTTCCTCATATCATCCACAGACTAACGGGCAAACTGAGCGAAGCAACCAGTGGGTGGAGCAGTTTCTACGCTCTTACTGTCATACTGCACAAAACACTTGGTCCCAATACCTCCATTATGCCGAATTTGTATTCAAGAATACTGTACACTCCACTACCAAACAGACTCCTTTCTATATTAACTATGGGTTTCACCCCAAATTCCAATTTCTCCCTGAAAAAGTTCCCGATCACCCACATATTTCCGATCTTGCTTCCTCCATTGTCACCAACTTTGCAACCATCAAACAAACCATTGACACTGCTAAAGTTGTGCAAAAGAGATATTATGATCGTAAACATATTCCTCCACCTGCTTACTCTGTTGGTGACCTTGTGTGGCTCTCCACCAAAAATCTACGTTTATGTACACCCTCAAGGAAACTTTCACCTTTGTTCATAGGTCCATTTCCCATCCAGCGCATCATCAATTGTAATGCTGTTCATCTCACGCTACCTCCCACGCTCAAGATACACCCTACAGTCCATGTATCCTTGCTTAAACCCTATAAACATTTACGTGATCATCCAACTGGACAATCCCTACCTCCGGTCTCTATTGACCCCAACATGGAGTATGAAGTAGAGAACATCCTAGATTCTAGAAGTCGAAGAGGCATTCTACAGTACTTGATTAAATGGAAGGGTTATTCCTCAGAACATAACTCCTGGGAGCCATCATCCAACATATCAGCTCCTAGACTGATCTCCAGATTCCATCAACGGAACCCCGATCGTCCTGCTTCTTGAGCACCGGAGTTGCTCTTAGGAGGGGGAGTCCTGTCAGGTTTATGCCTGTCTTACTGCCCCTTTAACTAATTTCCAGTATCTCCATAAATACCAGCTTCCCACTTACTTCCTTGCTTGGTATTGTTCATTTGCAACTAGCTAAGCTGCATTCTGATTAGCTCTCCAGCTCCAGAGTCTCACGCCTGTATCGGCCAGTCTACCTGTCTGATCTCTACACAGCGCAACCGGATCTGCCGCCTCTGTGACGTCACACGCCAAGCAGAGCGCCTGTCAGCTCTCCTCTCTCAGCACAACTGCTGCATCCGAGCTGTCCTGTAAACACTGTTCTACCGAACACTTTTGCCTCTGATTACCAGGTACTAACCATATGTGTTCCTTGTTTATTCATGTATTATTTGGCCAATCTTATTTTTTCTACCTTGCGCATAAAATCAGCTTAACACTGTGTTACTGTTTTCTCCCTGACTCCAAGCTCACAGTCAGGTTGCTGTTTCAATGTCTCCCCGCTAATGCTTAAACAGCCTTACCTACCTGTGAGCCGTTATTCATATATTAACTGCAACCCGTACATGTTGAGCTATTACACGTTGCTTTGGGGTAATGCCTATGTAACTGCTCTCTGTACACAATTAGCTACAATTACCTATTATACTACTAACTCAGTGGCTGTGGTCCAATCCATACTCTGTTTTATTGGGGAGAGAGTAAGCGCTAAAAAGCTTAAAAGGCTAGTAAAAGGTACATTTTAATACATATAAAAATTTACAAATGGCATTCAGACGCATGGATCCATGTCTGACTTAACAAAAAAAAATATATATATATAATAAACAAATATAAAAATATCTAAAAATATCCAATGGAGTATAGCATGTGACGCTGACTTAGTGAGCCAGTGATGAGGAGTTAGGACATGTACATTCAATAATATAAACAACCTAAGTGAGTGATTGAGTGCACACAATAGCTTTCAACAAAGAAAAATAGCATTCACAAAAAATAGTGTTCACAAAAATTGGCGTACATAAAAAATGTTCAAATGTTCAACCGGTTATATGTAAGTGAATCCAGTAGTGTTTCCTCCAAAGTGACGTGTAGAAATATAACGTGAAGTCAATAATAGTAGAATGTAAACGTTGAGCGGGTCAAATTATTGTGGTTCAGCTGCTAAATTAAAAAATTGGAAATCCGTGAGGTGTATAAAAATAAAAATAACTTGTGAAAAAATCCACGTGGAAAACTTGAATTCAAATGATAAACAAAGGTCAAAAATCAAAAGACAAAAATCAAAAGACAAAAATATCAAAAGACAAAAATAGAAAATCAGTGATAATATTAAAAAGCACTAAAGATCTAGTGAAAACAAATCCTTAATTCAGATGTTAAAAATCCTTGGTAAGATCCATAACAAACAAATACATCGATAAAATACCAGTATGCCAACGCGTTTCGGCCTAGACTAGGCCTTTCTCAAGACTATACTGTATCAGAAAATCTGGGAGCTTTAAGTAGGGTCAGTTTTCAACACTGACCCTACTTAAAGCTCCCAGATTTTCTGATACAGTATAGTCTTGAGAAAGGCCTAGTCTAGGCCGAAACGCGTTGGCATACTGGTATTTTATCGATGTATTTGTTTGTTATGGATCTTACCAAGGATTTTTAACATCTGAATTAAGGATTTGTTTTCACTAGATCTTTAGTGCTTTTTAATATTATCACTGATTTTCTATTTTTGTCTTTTGATATTTTTGTCTTTTGATTTTTGTCTTTTGATTTTTGACCTTTGTTTATCATTTGAATTCAAGTTTTCCACGTGGATTTTTTCACAAGTTATTTTTATTTTTATACACCTCACGGATTTACAATTTTTTAATTTAGCAGCTGAACCACAATAATTTGACCCGCTCAACGTTTACATTCTACTATTATTGACTTCACGTTATATTTCTACACGTCACTTTGGAGGAAACACTACTGGATTCACTTACATATAACCGGTTGAACATTTGAACATTTTTTATGTACGCCAATTTTTGTGAACACTATTTTTTGTGAATGCTATTTTTCTTTGTTGAAAGCTATTGTGTGCACTCAATCACTCACTTAGGTTGTTTATATTATTGAATGTACATGTCCTAACTCCTCATCACTGGCTCACTAAGTCAGCGTCACATGCTATACTCCATTGGATATTTTTAGATATTTTTAGATTTGTTTATTATATATATATATTTTTTTTTTGTTAAGTCAGACATGGATCCATGCGTCTGATTGCCATTTGTAAATTTTTATATGTATTAAAATGTACCTTTTACTAGCCTTTTAAGCTTTTTAGCGCTTACTCTCTCCCCATTTTAACTTTTGTATTGTTAGCCTACTAGGAGGCTATATAGTTAGTAAGCTTAAGGCCCTGGGTGTAGCGCTCGGTCCACTTCTCCTGTTCATACTCTGTTTTATTGCAGGCATACTTGTGAGCCTGACAATATTTAAACTCTGAGTCACTTAGGATACCCTTGTATTTGGCTGTATCTATTAGATTTATGTATTGTTTCAAAAATACATTTCTTGGATCGCTCTTTAATTTTACATAGGTGTTAGTATCACCTAAAAGATTGTATGCTTCCTTGAGATAGTCAGTTCTATTCTGAAGAACTAAGCTTCCTCCTTTGTCGGCTTCCCTTATGATAAGATCATCATTGTTTTTTATTGACATGAGAAATTCTTACTTTTTTGCTTAAATTGTCTTTTTTTATCTTATAATTATTACGTAGTTCTGTCATGTCATTTGATACTAAATCATAAAAAGTAGGGATACAATTTCCTTTGGATTGAACTGGAAAAAATTGTGA
>NC_069504.1:775132985-775190485 GCF_027579735.1 Bombina bombina
CCCTACACTAAATTACAAATAGCCCTTAAAAGGGAGTTTTGCGGGGCATTTCCCCAAAGTAATCAGCTCTTTTACCTGTAAAAAAAATTACAAATCCCCCCCAACATTAAAACCCACCACCCACACAACCAACCCTACCCCACACAACCAACCCTACTCTAAAACCCACCAATACCCCCTTAAAAAAACCTAACACTAACCCCTTGAAGATTACCTTACCGGGAGAAGTCTTCATCCAACCGGGTCGAAGTCCTCGACGATGGTGGGAGAAGTCTTCATCCAAGCCGGGCGAAGTGGTCATCCAGACGGCATCTTCTATCTTCATCCATCCGGCGCAGAGTGGGTCCATCTTCAAGACATCCGACGCGGAGCATCCTCTTCAACCGAAGGCTCTTCTGGAATGAAGGTTCCTTTAAATGACGTCATCCAAGACGACGTCCCTTCAATTCCAATTGGCTGAGAGAATTCTATCAGCCAATCGGAATTAAGGTAGAAAACATCCTATTGGCTGATGCAATCAGCCAATAGAATTGAGCTGGCATTCTATTGGCTGTTCCAATCAGCCAATAGAATGCAAGCTCAAACCTATTGGCTGATTGCATCAGCCAATAGGATTTTTTCTACCTTAATTCTGATTGGCTGATAGAATTCTATCAGCCAATCGGAATAGAAGGGACGCCATCTTGGATGACATCATTTAAAGGAACCTTTATTCCAGAAGAGCTGTTGGATGAAGAGGATGCTCTGCGTCAAATGTCTTGAAGATGGACCGTGCTGGATGGATGAAGATAGAAGATGCCATCTGGATGAAGACTTCTGCCCGTCTGGAGGACCACTTCGCCCGGCATGGATGAAGACTTCTCCCGGCTTCGTTGAGGACTTTGGCCCGGTTGGTTGAAGACTTCTCCCGGTAAGGTGATCTTCAAGGGGTTAGTGTTAGGTTTTTTTAAGGGGGTATTGGGTGGGGTTTTAGAGTAGGGTTGGTTAAGTGGGTGGTGGGTTTTAATGTTGGGAGGGATTTGTAATTTTTTTTTTACAGGTAAAAGAGCGGATTCATTTGGGGCAATGCCCCGCAAAAGGCCCTTTTAAGGGCTATTTGTAATTTAGTGTAGGGTAGGGCTTTTTTTTATTTGGGGGGGGGGGGTTATTTTGTTAGGGGGATTAGATTAGGTGTAATGAGCTTAAAAATCTTGTAATTTGTTTATTTTCTGTAATTTAGTGTTTGTTTTTTTTGTACTTTAGCTAATTTTATTTAATTGTATTTAATTTAGGTAAGTCATTTAATTATAGTGTAGTGTTAGTTGTTATTGTAACTTAGGTTATTTTACAGGTACTATTGTATTTATTTTAGCTAGGTAGTTATTAAATAGCTAATAACTATTTAATAACTATTCTACCTAGTTAAAATAAATACAAACTTGCCTGTAAAATAAAAATAAACCCTAAGATAGCTACAATGTAACTATTAGTTATATTGTAGCTATATTAGGGTTTATTTTTATAGGTAAGTAATTTAGTTTTAAATATGAATAATTTAGTTAATTATAGTAATTTTTATTTAGATTTATTTAAATTATATTTAAGTTAGGGGGGGTTAGGGTTAGACTTAGATTTAGGGGTTAATAACTTTAGTATAGTTGCGGCGACGTTGGGGGTGGCAGATTGGGGGTTAATAAATGTAGGTAGGTGTCCGGCGATGTTAGGGATGGCAGATTAGGGGTTAATAATTAACTGTTTGCGAGGCGGGAGTGCAGCGATTTAGGGGTTATTATATTTTTTATAGTGGTGGCGATGTCCGGTTCGGAAGATTAGGGGTTAAAAATTTTTTTTAGTGTTTACGATGCGGGAGGGCCTCAGTTTAGGGGTTATTAGGTAGTTTATTGGTGTTAGTGTACTTTTAGCACTTTAATTAAGAGCTTTATGCTACAGCGTTTGTAGTGTAAAACTGTTAACTACTGACTTTAAAATGCGGGTACCAGTCTTGACAGGAGAGGGTCTACCGCTCACTTTTTGGCAGACTCGTAATACCGGCGCTATGCAAGTCCCATTGAAAAAAGAGGATACGCAATTTACGTAAGTGTATTTGCAGTATTTCCAAGTCTGGCCAAAAAAGTGAGTGGTGAGCCTGTACCTTCAAGACTCGGAATACCAGCGGACGTTAAAAAGCAGTGTTAGGACCTCTTAACACTGCTTTTTTAACCTAACGCACAGCTCGTAATCTAGCCATTTGTTTTTTCTATCCTTGCCTAGAAAAGTAGTTGCCTACCTTTCTCATTGTTTTTGTAAATAAAATATTCCTTCAAAAGTATAAATAGGTGTAAAAAAAAAAAAGTGTAAATTAGGCACTGGATTTATTCTTTTAAAATGTATCATAAAAATATATTGTTTTATTGAAGTTTGTAACACTGTATTATATGATTTTTTAGGATGTAAAATGGGCGACTAGGGGGCGTTCAAATATAGAAAATAATTAAGTTAAAAAAATGTAGTTGGCATAGAAAGGGTTAAACTTAAGGTTTTTATAGGAATCACACAGGTGTAACTGACAGGCATGATTAAGGGCTATTAGGCCCAAAACTTGACTGTTTGTTTGTACCTGAACTGTGAGCTGCTTTAAATAAAATGACTTGGAAGTTTTAATAAGAAGACAACAGTGATGTTGTGAGTTATTGCAAAGTTCCCGCAGTAAAATCTAGTTGCCTACTTTTCTAAGACCAGCTGCCTGGTCTTTGAAAAGTTTACAAATCAAGATTAAGGACTAGAGTAAAAGCATCATTAAATACTGTGGAATTGTATAATCCACAAATGCATGAAAAAAAACAATGAAATAACACCTACTTTGATTTAAAAAAATATTAGGAGATTTTAAAGCTTGTTTCCATTTTTCTGTCCACTGTACCAAATTATGGTCATCAGATTATTAAAGACACTATATTACTACAGAAAAGTAGTTTTGAAGGGAGAGGGAGAAAATAACTAAATTTAATTAATTCATTAATTACATTTAACTTAAAAAATACATATCTACGGCGGAGCCGAGCCGTGCAGGAACATGGCCGCATAATCACTGAGCTCCGTATCAGCCTAGACTCTTAGCTATTCTAAAGGATTAGGATTTACACCTAAACAGCTCCATTTAGTTCTTCCTAACGGCCCCTGTTACGGTTACCCTTAGTCTCGCTGAGAGATGGACCGCTTAGTAGCCTGGATTCCTATTGCTGAAGAGGGGAGAAACTTCTTTCCATAGTATTCTATATGAGTCTCGCAAATGTAGAATAATCCCCCTTAGCTGTAGTACAGCTAGGATACCCTTCTGCCCACAAAAACGAGTCAACGCTGCGATTGAGGGACAACCAAGAAACTGAGGACTGGGATGCCCAGCCTGCTTTTTATTTAGGTTACATGCACACAGGGCACTCCCAGGGGGGGAAGCATAAAATCCCCCATCACACATTTAGACAAAGCCCTTGGACAGGCCACCGCAGATAACAAGTACACCCAAGAAAACAATTGAGTCCTTCTTATCACCTAGCAGTGAATGCTTATCACAAACGTAATTACAGTACACAATAAGCTAGGAAACCTGCCTCAGAAAATAGTTTTCTCAAAACTGAACAGAGTTAACCCTTTTATGAAATGATACTTGTTACAGTTTTCTTGGAGCCCTTCTTAGGCGCTGGCTTGGCTGGTTCAGGCATTGCTGCTGGGAAATAAGTTTCTTCACAACAAAATAACTAATGCTTCCTGTAACAGTGCTCCCTTTCTGTGGAACACTCTGGCAGACACGGTCTGACCCCTTTTCGGGGCAGGACTAAGGCTGTCCAGACCGCTGGTTATGCGGGGCTGAGGTCGGTTTGTCTGGACAACCCGGTCGGCGTTGCCATTCTGTTTCCCAGGTCTGTAAGTAATGGTGAAATTGAAGGGTTTGCAACGATAAAACTCCAACGTAATAGCCTGCCATTATCTCCAGAGACCCGGTTCAGCCACACCAACGGGTTATGGTCGGTGACCAGAGTGAACTCCTGCCCATATAAATAGGGAGTCAATTTCTTTAATGCCCACACCAAAGCCAAACACTCCTTTTCGACCGCTGCATAGCTGACTTCGACGGCGGCAGGAGCTTCCGGCTGATGTAGGCAACTGGATGCTCCCCTCCATCTTCGCCTACTTGGCTGAGGACGGCTCCCAGCCCGAACATGGAAGCATCTGTATGGACGATTAAAACGTTTGTTAAGGGCTGGAGCCGCCAAGACAGGAGCGTTAATTAGAGCATTTTTTGAGAGCCTGGAAAGCCGTTTCACAGTGGGGAGACCACAGGACCTGTCGAGGTAAGTTCTTCTTGGTCAAGTCAGTCAGGGGTTTGGCAAGTGTGCTGTAGTCTGGTACGAACCGTCTATAGTACCCTGCCGTGCCCAGGAAGGCTAGGACCTGAGTCTTAGTGATGGGGGTGGGCCAATTGGCGACAGCTTCTATCTTGGCCGGCTCTGGTCGCTGCTTTCCACACCCCACCCGGTGACCCAGAGTACTGTACCTCGGCCATCCCAAAGTGGCATTTTTCTGGCTTCAGAGTCAGGCCAGCAGCCCGGATCTGATCCAGAACCATTCCTATGTGAGCTAAGTGGTCCTCCCATGACTTACTGTGGATCGCTATGTCGTCAGGTAGGCGCAAGCAAAACTCTGGAAGCCATCCAGGAGCCTATCCACCAAGCGCTGGAATGTAGCTGGGGCATTCTTCATCCCAAACGGCATTACCCTAAACTGATATAAGCCGAATGGGGGTGACGAATGCCGACTTGGGGATAGCCTCCGGGGCCAGGGGAATCTGCCAGTAAACCTTTGCAGAGGTCAATAGTGGTCAGGTAATTTCCCCTGGCTATACGATCGAGTAGCTCGTCTACCCTGGGCATAGGGTAAGCGTCCGTCACGGTCTTTTCATTGAGCCTCCGATAGTCTACGCAGAACAGGAGGTGGTCCCATCTTTCTTGGCACCAAGACAACTGGGGAGGCCCAGGGACTATCGGAGGGCTCAATTACCCTGAGTTGGAGCATCTCATCGATCTCCTTCTTCATTTCCTATCCTAACTGCTTCGGGGATTCGGTACGGAGCCTGGCGCAAGGGAGCTTGTCCCGGAGTATCTACCTGGTGGGTGGTTAAAGTAGTGTACCCTGGCTTCGGGGAGAAGGTGAGGTGTTTGGACTGTAGGAGTTGGTTGAGCTGCTCCCTTTCAGTGGGGCTAAGTCGGTCTCCTATCTGAACCTGAGCCACTATACCTGTGGGGAGACTCTTCTCTAATAGGTCTGGAATGGGTAGACTGTCGGGGCCTTCCTGAGGGGAACAACATACGGCCGTCACGTTCTCTGGTCGCTCAAAAATATTCCTTGAGCATGTTTACATGGAATGTCTTTCTAAGATTGTTGTCGTGGCAGCTAGCTATCACATAAGTGGTGGTCTCCCCTTTTCTCTACGATCTGGTAGGGGCCCATGCCAGGACGCCTGCAATTTGTCTGTCTTCACCGGCTTAAGTACTAACACCTTTTGTCCTATGGTTAAAGATTCTCTTTCGGGACCCCCGATCGTCCATACTTTCTGTCTTCTCTGGGCCGACTGGAGATTAGCCCGCACGGATTTGGCTTAATTGCTCCATTCGGTCCCTGAGTTCCAGCACGTATGGCACAATGGGGACACCGTCAGTCTCCATCTCTCCCTCCCAGTGCTCCCGGATCAGGTTTAGGGGTCCCCGTACCTTTCTTCCGTAGAGCAACTCGAAGAAGGAGAAGAACCCTGTCGTTTCCTGGGGCACCTCCCCGATAAGCAAAAAGGAGGGTGCGGCAGGAAGCGTTCCCAGTACTCGGTATTCCTGAGTGAACGTCTTGAGCATTTGCTTGAGGGTCCCCATTGAACCTCTCACACAGCCCTGTTCGTCTGGGGGTGGTATGGGGAGCTCAGGTGGGACTTAATTTTGCAAAACCTGCCAGAGTTGTTGGGTCAATTCAGCCGTAAATTGGGTGCCTCGGTCGGATAGGATTTCTTTTGGAAATCCTACCCGGGAGAACACCATGTACTAGTGCATTCGCTTACCGTATCCGCTTGTATGTTGGATAGGGCGACAGCCTTGGGTACCCTAGGTAGCGTAGTCCACTACGGTAAGAATGTAGCGCTTACCGGAGGGACTAGGGGTAGCCAGTGGTCCCCACTAGGTCTATAGCAACCCGGCTGAAGGGTTCCTCTACAATGGGCATATTTACTAGATGGGCTTTAGGGTGATCGCATCGCCTTCCTACTCGTTGAACACACATCGCAGGTGTTACAGTAAGTTCTAACGTCTGCGTGTACCCCTGGCCAAAAGAACGTAGTGAGTAATGCGGTGTAGGGTACGGGTTACAGCTAGGTGGCCCTGCTAAGGGGATGTCGTGGCCTATCTTGAGGGATTTCTTGACGGTAATTTGTGGGGCACTTACCAGCTGTCGCCTACGCTGTCCCCTTTTCTCTGTCCAGCGGTTATAGTTTCCCTTTTTCCCATAAGAATGTTTCATTATCTGCCCCGCCCCCTCCGGTCTCTGCTCGTTCCCGGGTACTTTTGTAAGGTCGGGTCAGTCTAGACTCTGTCTCGAAAGCATCTGGGGTGGTCCCAGGGTATGGGGCCCTAACATGTCAGGCAAGGTCGGGGTAGGTCTTACCTGTGTCTCCCGCACTGGTGGAGAGAGTTCATCGCTCCGTCCGGGCTTGGGCCCGTGGTAGTCACTGGGTCCGCCTCTCGTTGTTGCATACTGGAGCATAGGCAGAAGTCATGGCGGCCCCAAATCATGTACCAGTAGTACTTCGGCAGGTTAATTATCCATTATGCCCACGTTCACAGCCCCCCCTTTCCGCTCCCCAATCAAGATGCACTTTAGCTGTTGGGAATTTTGTACACATCCCCCCCCGCACTCTAACGGCCACAGTCTGTCCAGAATCGCTTGTGCTCCGGCACCAAATGACTCTTGTACCAGCGTGATAGTAGCCCCTGTGTCTCTCAATCCCTCGGTAGATCGCCCCCTCGAGCCATACCTTCTGCCGATGGTGCTGGCGGTTATCTGAGCAGCATATTATACAGGGTCCGCCTCGTGAAGCGGCCCCAAATATTCCTCCATAGGGGCCTCTTGGTTAACACAGAGGGTCCGGCCGGACGATATGCCCCAGAGGGGGTAATTGTAATTCCTGGGTGTCTGGTGCGTATTAAGGGGGCAGCTAGCCATGAAATGCCCTGGTTGCTTGCATCGGTGGCAAGTCGGTCTGGGACGCTCAGAGCTGTTATTGGGTGGTCCTGAGTGTCGGGCGGGCCCTGCGGATACCGGGGCTCGGAATTCAGCACGAGGGGGTGCACGGTAAACTCTCTGGGTTCGTGAAGACGGAGTCATAATGTTCATCGGCCAATTTGGCTGCTTCTTCTAAGGTAGAAGGTCGCCTGTCTCGCAGCCATTCCTTCCCTTGCTGTTCCATGCCATTATAAAAATGTTCTAAGAGAAACAATTGTAAAATTTCCTCACCAGTCACCGCTTTACTTCGCTCAATCCAGTGATTTGCCGCTCTCCGCATTCGGTGCGCCCATTCCATATGGGTTATCGTTAGGCTTCTTTTTCGTTTGCCCCGAAACTGTCGGCGATACGCGTCCGGTGTTACTGCGTACCGTCGCAACAGTGTCTCCTTAAACTAGCTCATTACTGTGTCACTTCCTCATGCACCCAGAGTACGAAAGGCTTCCAGGGCTCGCCCGGATAGTTTCCCAGACAATATCGTGGGCTAATCCCTGTTGGGAATCTGGTGCAGGGCACATTGCCTTTCGAAGTCCGCCAAATATTCATCAATCCCTGTCTCGCTCTCTAGGAAGGGTCGAAATGCCGCATAGGGTATCTTGGGCCTCCCAGCATTTTCGACAGGGATGATTACCTGCGGGGCTTCAGCATTGCAGTGTGCGTTTCGCTAGGTTGAGGTTCGTGGGCTCGAGTCTCTCGATATCCTTGTCCGCTTCCGCAATCAACTGCTGTTACCAATTCCATGGAGGGGTTCGGCCCGTACTGTGAGAGCCTCTCCCGAAACAATCCTGGTTTTTTCGTCACTAATCGTGGTCGGTGTGTTTCCGCCATTGTGAAGCTCTGATCCAGTTCGGTCAATTCTGCGATCAGCTCTCTCCTCGGCCGGTTGCTGGGCGTACCCCCCTTGCTTTCAAGTAAATCCTTTAGGGTTGTACGCTTCAATTTTTCATAAGCCGCTCTCCATCCGTTCTGTACCTCTCCTAGGAAATCCAGGATAAAATCCACTGCTGCCGCAAATGTTACGGTTACCCTTAGTCTCGCTGAGAGATGGACCCGCTAGTAGCCTGGATTCCTATTGCTGAAGAGGGAGAAACTGCTTTCCATAGTATTCTATATGAGTCTCGCAAATGTTGAAATAATCCCCCTTAGCTGTAGTAACAGCTAGGATACCCATTCTGCCCACAAAATCGAAGTCAACGCTGCGATTGAGGGACAACCAAGAACTGAGGACTGGGATGCCCCAGCCTGCTTTTTATTTAGGTTACATGCACACAGGGCACTCCCAGGGGGGGAAGCCATAAAATCCCCCATCACACATTTAGACAAAGCCCTTTGGACAGGCCACCGAGATAACAAGTACACCAAGAAAACAATTGAGTCCTTTTATCACCTAGCTGTGAATGCTTATCACAAACGTAATTACAGTACACAATATGCTAGGAAACTGCCTCAGAAAATAGTTTTCTCAAAACTGAACAGAGTTAACCCTTTATGAAATGATACTTGTTACAGTTTTCTTGGAGCCCTTCTTAGGCGCTGGCTTGGTGGTTCAGGCATTGACTGCTGGGAAAATAAGTTTCTTCACAACAAAATAACTAATGCTTCTGTAACAGCCCCTTAATAGGACTGTCTCCCTTACAGCCCTTAACTACAAAGGACGTCAGGAGGGAGCAGCTCGCAAAGCCTGGGACACATCGAGCCGACATCACAACAGCCTTTCTAAGCCGCACACCACACTACCACCCCTGAGGCTCATAGTGGACATAACTACCTCATCTACAATCCTGAGCAGACCCCCCTACCTGAAAAAGACCCTCTCTTTGCTTCTTGAACGCCGGGGGGACCACTAATTAGCGCCCCGCTCAATCATGGGGTGGCGCCATTTTTGAATAAGCAGACCCGCAAGGACTAAGCACTCACACACCGCTCTCACCAGCAGCTTTCCCACTGAATCTTCAGCGGTGAGACAAGCGGTGACTCAAGAGGGCCCTCTGATTCAATAACCGGGCTGCTGTGGTGTGCGCTCTTCCCCATCTATCCGGCTGCCGCCGCCATATCCGAGGACGCACGCATTACCACGTGGCTCAAGCCAGCTCCACACGATCAGCCAAAAGGAGAGGTGAGCCCTTTGCTTTGCTGCCCCCCCCCCTTTTTTCTACTTACCGCTCTGTGGGACCTTGGGTGCTGTCCTCCTCTGTCATACTCAGGACCATCCTATTCTGGCAAAGCTGCCCTCAGGCCCTAGTGCTCAGTGGGGTTTGGGCCCATTCATAGTGACTTTTCAAACTGCGTGCAGGGCCTACACAGTGATCTAAATCGCACAGCTGCATATCTCTCATAAGCTCCCTACTTATCTTATCCTTGTTACACATTTGATACCCATCCCCACCATATACTTTACCATCTGTACAGAATCAAGACTCAGCCTACCTTAGGGGTGAAAGCTAAGATGACCCCCAAGAAAGGACAGAAATCAGACAGGCCAAAATAAAATTTACCCAGACCCCCATCGGTCTCCACCCTTTTTTCACTCCACGGACACTGCCCTCGTGGCGTCCGGGGGTACACCTGACACTCTGAGTTCCTCGGGGCACAGAGCCAGCAAATCCCACCCAAGACTCACTACAGGCTATGCAAGTGAAACTGGCTTCTCTACCCCTCTAAGTCTGATTTTGGAATCACTTAAGTCCCTTCATTAAGGAGGAGATGAGAGACCCTCAAGAGGGATCTTAATGAGATGGGGACACGTATGGAATACTTAGAGGAAGGCAAGAAACCTTAAATAATTTGGTCAGCGCCAACACACAGCAAATTTCTATCCAGGACTCAATGGTCCAGTCCCTGCAGGATAAGGTTGAGGACCTGGACAATCGGGGGCGTAGGATCTAATCTAAGAATTCGAGGCATACCTGAGGACAATACCCCGGGACCAGCTTAAAACATATATCTCAGGCCTCTATCAGCCCCTTTCCCCCAACTCTCCGCCATTGTTGAATGAGGACATTGACAGGGTTCATAGAGCTCTACGCCCTCTTCCAAGACCTTCACTACCACCACGAGATGTTATTGTCAAGTTCCTGCTCTTTACAACAAAGTATACCTTATGGCAGCTGCACAGAAAGCAACAATCCATATCATATCAAGGTCACTCTCTCCAGCTATATCAAGACCCTCAGTCCCCTTATAATCCAAAGATGCAAGGAAATCAAATTTATTACCAGTGCCCTGCAGGAACACGGTATCAGATACCGATGGGATTTCCCTTCAGCCCTTATCGTCAATCATCAATGGAACACAATTATCTACAAGGACTACAGAGATCTCGATCGTCTTTCAAGTTCCTAGACATACCACTACAGCCTCCTACTGAGACCAATGTGTTTATCACCCTTCTACTTCAGCCAACCCATGGACCCTCTCGCCTTTTGGAGCAGAGGCCTCAATGGCAAAAGAGCTCAGCCGAAACGCCAGAAAAGTTGACAAAGTACCTACGAGAGCTGTAGAAACCACCTCTTGAATTCAAGCCTCATGTCAGGTCCAATAAACCTTTCTTCTTTTTTCACACTTAAATATATCCTCTGGTTTGGATTTTAACCAGACAGCGCATTCCCAAGTGAACTTCCATGGTCACCGATTGTATGCCTTAAATCCTCTCTAACCCCCATAATGGTGGTGGTGGCGACCCATTGAAAGAATGGACTAACCCTGGTAAAGTATTTATCTTTATTACTGCCCTTAATGCTGTTAAGCTACTGTAGATCTATGTCCACAAACTCCCATGCTTATCACATGCCATTTAGGCTTAACATTGAAACCTCTCGCATACAATCTTTGGTTACCCTTCTACTCCTTAGACACTGGAGCCATCTCGCAACCAACCCTGGTTAATAATTAACTGAACTACCTGTCTAATACTGTACATGGGGTGAATGTTATTGGACATCTTAAACACCTAATCTGGTTAGGTTTTAAACTTGTAGCTCTCTTCATGTCTCATGTGCCTAAATTATTATGTTTATTAAATCTGCTCAAGGTTTAAATGTTTAATGTTCTCGCAACCAACCCTGGTTAATAATTAAACTGAACTACCTTTCTTAATACTGTACATGGGTGAATGTTATCGGGACTATACACCCAGAGGACATCTAAACCACTAATCTGGTTAGGTTTTAGACTTGCAGCTCTCACTCATGTCTCATGTGCCCTAAATTATTATGTTTATAATCTGTCTAAGGTTTTAAATGTTTATGTTCTTGCCTTATTCCACTGTTTACCAGTAGATATGTTAAATTCTGAGACTTAGATTCTGATGGCCACTGGGACTACCTGGTAAAACTCCCCAAATAAATATACTGATACCCTCCCCTGTATATGAAAATATACAGAGACCCCCCTAACTGCCACTTTTTCACTCACTGTCTATTGATTACTGCTTAACTTAACCCAATGGCCTCCCCGGTCATATACTAGGTGATCTCGATCTACCTACCCACCTGAACATCTCCAGCAACACCTGTGATATTAAGTATTGCCCTGACTAGGGACCACCTCCAAATTTAAATTACCTTGGTTCCTATATTGCGGCCCCAACCACCTCTGTTAACCTCAATCTAGCTTCCCCATTATTTAGAGGTCATCTCACAGCTAACTCTGATCTCTTATAAACTGGACCACCTTTTGAGCACTATATATCTGAGTGTATAAAACCGGATTAGAGACCTAAGAAGATGTTTATATCATTTCACTTGCCAGGTTATGTATGTATAGTTTTTATCCATGCTACTCATGATTCTACTGCTTTGATGTTATTTTGTCAAGGTTCAAATGTTTCACGTTACATATTGTTATATTGTTTACCTTGTGGTAATGTCATTCACCGTTGGCCTAGACCCCGCGGTCAATTGGTGTGACTGTCCTTTGAGACAAAGCTAACCCTGCTCAACTGTTTTATCCTGATCATGAATATATGTAACATAACCTAAGAGTATGTTAGGCGATACTCTCCCCCCCATTTGTAAGGTGTATTTTTAGATTGTTTTTTACACTTTGCATAATTGTTATTGTTAAATGATGTTCATGACTTTGTATTATGCCTTTTCCCATTTTTCAGTTTGTGATTTTTGTCTTTTTCTTTTATAACATTTCCTTCCTCCCTCCCCTTCTGTCCAGCCTCGGGAGCTACACCCCCATCCCAGGTGGGCGACGCTATGCATTTGCATACATTGGCGGATCCCATTAACTTCCCTGTCAATGAATAGCTCAACTTCTAAAATTAAATTTCTCTCCCACCATACTAATGGCCTCAATAGCCCTCATAAACGGTCTTTGGCTTCTAAGAGACTATAAGAGACACAAGGGAGACATCCTCTTATCCAAGAGACCCATTTTAAAGGGGAAAGCGAACCCTAAAGCTAGTTTTCTGAAATTTGGACAGAGTTTTTCTCTTCTAATACCACGAAACCTAATGGGATGGAATCCTGATACACAGAGGCCCTTCCCTTTGTTGCTTCCTCCACTTATAAAGATAGGGAGGGAAGATACTTGATCCTGGTGGGACATCTCTATCATAAACCTCTGACACTGGTTTAATATATATGCCCCCAATGTGAACCCATAGCTCCCCTTTTTTCGCCAACTTAGCAATAAAATAGAAGTAGCTAGGGTTAGCCTCATATTGGGAGGCAATTTAACTTAGCTTTTGGACCCAACCACTTGACTGCTCTTCTGGCAACTCTTCATATACCACATAAAACTTTAAGGCAAATTAAACACTCCCTCTCATGTTTAGCTGTACATAAACACTTGGCGCCTCCACCACCCAAAGCGATAGAGACTTTACCTTTTTTTCAAACCCCCATCAATTATACACAAGAATAGATTACATCTTTGCTGATGTCTCCAGCCTATCTTCTATTGCCAGACTCATATAAACCCCACTAACGTGGTCAGACCACGCCATCATCAGCTGCTAACTTTACTGGCACCCCTTTGGACCTGTCCACCTCTCGGTGGAGACTTGATGACTCCTTACTTAGGGACCCCCCAGATATTTATACAGATACAAAAAGCACTGATAGACTATTTCCAAACAAATGACACCCCCGAAGTTCACATACACAACCCTATGGAACACTCATAAATGCGTTATCCGAGGGGAATTATCGCCCTTAAGGCCGCGAAACGGAAACAGAATGAGTACCTTAATTCTCTTTTAGCTGACATCATAAACTACAGGACCTACATAAATTACACCCCACAGTACTTCTTGATAGATAGTATCACCCACAAAAGAGACCAACTCATAAATTTTTAGGCACAGAGGCCAAGAACAAGGCCTTATATCTGTAGAAAAGTTTATTATGAAGGAGCAAATACGCAAGGCAGGATGTTGGCCCGGCAGCTCCGAGCAGCTCGGAAACGTACAAATAAATAATATATTATGGGACTACGCGACCTGGAGGTGCCTAGAATGTCCACCTCAAAGACATTATTCAGGCCTTTAGGGATTACTATGCTTACCCTTTATAATATCCGCAGAGGTTCCTCTGATCCTCTCCCGACAGAAATAACAGATTACTTAAGCGACATAAACCTCCCCTAAACCCTGACTGAGGAACAAAGGGATCGAAACTAGACGCCCCATTCTCGGAGGAGGAGCTACTGAATGCTATTGCCTCTTTCCCTCCTGGAAGGCTCCGGCCCCCGATGGCTTTGGAAACTCCCTATTATACACTATTTAAGGAAATTACTATCCCCACACTTATTAAAATACTTCCATCCGCATAGACGAGGTAGGTGCTTTCTCGCCACTTTCGCTTTCAAGCCCATATCACTGTAATCCCAAACCTAACATAATCCCCAGACTTAAATAACTAATTACCGCCCCTATCTCAATTATTAATACTGACCTTAAGATTTTCGCCTTAATTAATCACAAACCTCCTTAACAGACTTCTCCCTTCCCCTCATACATAACGATCAAGTTGGATTTTGTCCCTGGGCGGAGAGGATTGGGACAACACGACACGAAATATACACCTAATCTGGCATGTCTCAAACAAAAATATTCCAACCACTTTCATATCCTCTGATGCTGAGAAAGCATTTTGACCGGGTTAAACTGGTCATATCTTAAGAGCTACCCTACATGCTTTCGGCCTTGGCCCAAAAAACCATTCAACGTATATTTGCCCTATATTCCTCGCCTAGTGCTCGTATTCTAGTAAATGGACTCCCTATCCTCGCCGATCGAAATCACAAATGGAACACAACAGGGCTGCCCCCATCTCTCCCCCTATTATTTGCCCTATCTTATTGAAACCTTTGCACTGAAGATTAGGAATACACCTGACAATCCAAGGTATCACAGTGGAGGACGATGAATTTAAGATTTCGTTATTCGCTGACGACATCCCTATTCTCTTTGACCGAGCCTGAAACCTCATCCCCCAGCTTCTATCCGAATTATCCCTTTTTAACAAGCTCACAGATTTCCTTATCAATCCCAAACAAATCTGAAATATTGGCCCTCGCTCTACCCGACCATTCTGTAAACGTAATTAAAAATAGCTGCCCCCTTAAAGTGGTGTTCTAAAGCTCTCAAATACTTAGGAATCTATCTCCCCCGGTCAGTCGACAATTTATTTCATTATAATACACTACATATCAAAACAGCAATAAATGCGAGACCTTTCTTCATGGGGCTCAAAAAGCTCTCCTGGTGGGGCAGAATCAATACCATTAAAAAATGAATATCTTCCAAGATTACTCTACATTATGAGTGCAAGTGCCCGGTGCCTACTACCTCCTAAGTACCTCACCCAAATACAAAACTTAATCAACTCCTTCGTGTGGAAGAAAAAAACACCTAGAATAAATAAAAAGACCATGCTGCTTACCGCAGGGAGAACATGGTGGGTTGGGTCTACCCGACCCTAGAAAAATATTAGAATGTCATTTACCTGCAAAGAATTCTGGACCTGGAGAGTGGGGCGATGATCAGAGGAGGTGGGTCCGACTTGGAAAGACCACTTAATCCCCGATTTATCACTAGCTTCTGCATGTTGGAGCCCTAACTTCCACGAGATAACTAAAACACTACCTTAACCCCATCACAAAAAGAGACCTTCATACAGTTGGAACAGGGCCTCCTACCCATCACCCTTGCCTATCCTCTAACCCTGGTCCTCTAACCTCTCTCAGAAATAACCCTGACTTCTCCAATAAATCTCCTACAAACCTCATTACCTAACACCTCAAATGAGGATGATATTCTACTACATAACGTCACTACCACGATTCATAAAAACTCAAACACAGATGATAGATAAGGGTTACGAATGGGCACGCAACTGGTTTTCTTACAGAAGACTCCATAACTATATAACCACACATAAACATAAAACTAACATGACTCGCCCTCCAACTAATATCGAGAAACTCTATCTCCTAACCTCACCAAGTAAACACTCTCTTTCCGCTATATATAAATTCTGACACAACCCACGCCAGGTAATCTTCCTTACTCTATAGAAATGTGGGAAGGAGCTGGGCATAATTCATTCTACCTAAGATAGCTACTAACATATTCATTAATACCAAAAAAGTCCTCCGCTTCAGCATCCTATTTTAGAAAACAATTATAAAATATTACACTGTTGGTATCTAACTCCAAGGAAAACTACACCGGCTATATCACAATACCCAGTAATAAATGCTGGAGATGTGGCCATGTGGGAGTGGCATGGGTCACATGTGGTGGTGGTGCTTCAGCCTAAACCACTTGTGGTACCAAAAATAATAGACGAAGTCGGTAATATATTACATACGACCCTGCCTGCTGATCCCCCTCACTTTGGCCTGCTAAATAGGTCCGTCAAGCTTCCTTTTAAATCTCTTCTCCCTTTGTTCCGAATATTTACTAACAGTGTGAAAAATCCTGATTGCCAGACACTGGGAAAGCAAAAGATGTTCCCACTCTGGGAATGTGGAGGCTAAAGTGACCGAGTTACTAGAGCCTAGAAGAGTATTCCATCTATAGAGGAGGTAGCACAGACAATTTTATATCAATACAAGCAATATGGGATGAATACATTTAGAACATGAGATCCAACTAAGTTAATGGTGTCCCATTTCGGAAAAGAGCAGAATGCGCTTTTTAACATGACCCCAAGGCTGGACAGACCTCCCTTTCCCCTCTTTCCCTTACCCTAAACTTAAGGCTATACCAAGTTTTTTTTCCCCTCCTCATATGGTAATTGTTCTACAAAATGTTTGGATCTGTGCCTTCCATTAACATCTTTAATACCGTAACTGTTTACCATTAATGTACATGTATGATGTTGGATGTTGTACTGATTCTCTTCAATAAAAGAATTTGACTAAATAATACATATCTACTGTGTAGATGACTGCTACTAGTTGGAAGAGGGAAGGTTAGAGAACTGATTGAGAGGAATCAGGGAGGTGATAGGTTAAGGAGGAATTCCTACACTGCAGAAAAAACTGCATACTTGCAGGACTGTCTACCAGTACCTAAGATGGTGTGAGGAATGGGCAGGGTGAGAGCTGTTTGGGAGTAATCAGGTAGGGGGGGGGCGGGGGGGTAAGGGACGTGGTAGGTGTCAGGTGTGAGGGTAATCCCTACACTACAATATTACCCTTACCAGCTAACCAATTAACCCCTTCACTGCCAGGAAGCTTAGAAGTGTGGTGGTAACTTCTTCACTTCCTGCGATCACTGTCTTCTAATAATAAAAAAAATAAACAATGGAAAATCCATGCATGTCTATTTCTAAACAAAAAGGATCCCATAGAAGCTTTTACAACCAACCCTGCCTTATGACTTCAGTTGTTGTGTGCAAATAATTTCAGTGAGAAACCCAAAGTTTGTGAAAAAGTTAAAATTTGCTGCAAAATAGTGACATGAAATATACCAAAATAGTCACTAAAGTACACGGGCCCATTTTCTGCAGTGCAGCCGGTCCCGTACGGCCCTAGCCACGTCCGTTCTGTCCACGTCCCTTCAACATCCGCTCCCGCCCACCCTCTCTGCTGTCTGATCCACACATGTGGTCACTGCTGATCCTTCCCTTACGGCCAGGTATGTTTGTCTCGCGCTGCAGTCTCTAATGCGCATGACTGAATCAGACAAACATATCTGGCCTTTTATTATTATAGGATGGCCCTTGATCAATACCTACTACTGTCCTACTTAAAAATAATATATTTGTTATGATGGACATAGAGAATTTTTATCATTCATTTAAACAGAAATAGATTTTTTGTTGTTTTTTTTGGGGGGGGGTCTTGGTCAAGTTTTTCTCAGAAATTCCCGGGAGCAAAAGGGTTACATTTGTATATGGTTTGTCAGTTTAAAAATTTGGAATCTTTGGTCTTTGTTTCTCCCTCATAAGAAATAATAAAACAGACATCCCTGATGTGTCAGTTCCTCAGTTAATAATGTCTATATTATAAAACGGGTTCTGTCTGTTTGCGCTTTGTTTTAACACTCAGCAATGCCTGTGATGACATAGGCCTTGACCACAAAACTTCTTGGATTATCGGCTTCAAAGAGTGAGGTTTTGGCCTATTTTATCAGTCTTTTCAAGTGATCACTATCCCAACTAGATTAGTCAGAAAATAAGATTGCGCACAAACATGTTTTTGATCACAAACCTCATAAAAAACATTTTTCTGGTTACTTAAGTTACTGTTATCAGAATCAAAACTGACAAATACAATTTGGCAATTGGCAACTCTAATTCTATAATAATAAGATTGCATAATATTGCATTATTGTTGTTGTTTTGACTTGATCCCTTTGTACCGTGTGTATGAAAAATAACCTGCTATGTTAAAAATCTATTTTTTTAGTAATACCATATATAATATGAATAATAAAGAGCTTTTTATCAGTGAATTTATGGGAATATTGGTTTAGTTGGCTAATTTGTAATAAACACTGTAAAGTGGTGGTTTCACATTTTTAGTAATGACAGATTTTTAAGAAAAGTTTCAAGCACTTGGTGTTACATTAAAGGGACACTGAACCCAAATGTATTCTTTTGTGATTCAGATAGAGCATGCAACTTTCTAATTTACTCCCTATTATCAATTTTTTCTTTATTCTCTTGCTATCTTTATTTGAAAAAGAAGACATCTAAGCTAAGGAGCCAGGCAATTTTTGGTTCAGAACCAAGGGACAGCACTTTTTTATTGGTGGGTGACCAATCAGCAAGAGAACCCAGGTTGTTCACCCAAAATGGGCCGGCATTTAAAACTTACATTGTTGCTTTTCAAATAAAAGATACCAAGAGAATGAAGAAAATTTGATAATAGGAGTAAATTGGAATGTTGCTTAAATTGCATGTTCTATCTGAATCACAAAAGAAAAATTTGGGTTTAGTGTCCCTTTAAGGGAAAACTGTGTCCCTTTAAGGGAAACAGTGTGTTAAATTAAGATTATAAAATGAATAAAGAACATGTATCATACACCATCTTATATAGGGCCAGATTATGAGTGGCACCTTAACAGTTATGTGTGAGCGATAAGGGGTTTATCATGGATGTTTGCACACGTCGGGGTTTTCCGTATTATACGCTGAAAGTTTAAAGTGCACTTGGGTTATTCGACCTCAGAGCTCTGGTTAACTGTTTCACAAAACAAAAAAAGTTGCACAAAAAACATCAAATAATACACTTACAAAGTACACTTTCACTCATAATTCACCATCCTCATAAAGATGATTCTTAAAAATATTGCACAAATAAGTTATATTTTTTATATATATATATATATATATATTATTTTTTTCAGACATATAAATACAGTGCCCTCCACTAATATTGGCACATTGATAAATATGAGAAAAGACTGTGAAAAAATTGTCTTTGTTTAAATTTTTGATCTTTTGTTCATAAAATACACAAAAAATACTCTGCTCTCATGGATTACCAAACAATTGCAAATGCCACACTGGTTTAATCAAAAAATGGTAATGGGGGGGCGGAGCCAACGGCTCAAAACAACAAGAGCACCTAAGGAGAGCTCCTGGCTCTATTATAACTTTTAGAATCTTATTTTACGGATCCTACCTAAATTATTGTATATCACTAGATATTTAGAAATACCCTGATGGAATCTGGAAAGTTGGAAAATTCTAACAAGACTGCGAATTGTCTAAGTTCATCAGTTAAACAGAGAGACCGCCATTGTGTGAAAGGCCATGTTGCGTTGCTGGAACTGCTGCATGACAAACCCTCCCTGGGAGCCTTGAACAAGGGAGATAGACCAAAGCTGTATTTTACATTCTTCCACACAAGTTAATTCTTGCTGAATATCCATATTATGGCATTTGCGGTATATATCAGGGAGATGAGCCGCCCCTCCTAGATGAACACAGAGCCAAGTTTGAATGAACCACACGCTAAAAATGGTGCTACACCTGATACAGCAGGTTCTGCAGAGCAAGCTTTTTCTACTTATAGCTCTTTGGGGCCCCAGCCCTTAACAACAATCCTGAACAGGAGTGAGAACCAGAACTTGTTTCCATATTACCCACAGTAGAGGTTGAGGAGATTGCAAGAAGAATAGAAAGAGGGCGCCACAATAGCGTGATTATCGTCTGGAATGCAGAGGTACAGATAAAAGTAGGTATTATGCTTACCAGATGGTGTGGCACTGTACTGTGACCAGTGCAAGAGAGCAGGCTAGCACTTAACAGTGGCTAGTACACTGTAGGAGCCAGGCTCCAAAGGCACTTGTTCTAGTTGCAACTTGGTATTTATCTCCTGTTGTCTGGACTTCAGGTGCTGCAAAGGAGTAATCTTATGTGTGTTGTTCAGTGGGTATATATGAACCACAACACAGACAACTTCAAATAAAAATGACTTTTATTATTTTATGACGCGTTTCTCAACCCTACAGGGGTTGTTTCATCAGATAAAAAAGGGAATGTCATCCATTAACATTGTTGGCAAATTTATACACATTTGTGTAAAATGAGGAAGTTGTCATCAGATATGTAATCCAATAGAAAAACATTTGTGTGCATTCAGCTGTGGAACACAAACAGGATCCAGCTGTTACAATTTAAAAATTTGGACTAATTTGCAAGGTTGTATATATTTGAGATCTAAACTTTAATCTGTTAATTGCAAGATGAAAATGAGTGAAATAAACACAATCTTGTCACTTTGTATTTACTGCCATTTGTTACATATATAACCTCACTAAATTGTTTGTTATTATAGATGCTATTCTTTTGCATTTAAAAGATAATATATTTGGTTAAAATGTTGGCAGATAAAAAGTGTGTGCGTTTGGAAGTAAAGTAATTCATAATACAATTCTGATATGGAAGACAGAGTTTTTAAACCTGTTGTTTATATTTAGAAATGTTAAATCCTTGTAGTAAGATAGAAAGTGTGTATGTGAGAGGTAAAGTAATTTATAATCAGTCTAAATGGGAAGCTGAGTTTTGAACCTGTTTGTTTGTATTTAAAAATATGAAAAAATTTTAAATTCTTGTAGAAGATGGATACTTGTATGGATTGTCACCTTTGTTTACTTTAATAGTTATTATATAAACACATGTTGATTTGTGTGGTGAACACTATTCTTTATAAATTTAACAAGGAAGAAGAAATGTGTGTATGTCAAAAAATAAAGAATGTAAAAAATGATAGGTTGAATAATCAGAATCCAGATAGGAATCTGATCATCCAACCTGTTGTGAATATAAAAATTAAAGATTTTGTATTGGAAATAGCTATTTGTATAGCCCCAAAGTGATTAATTATAGTGGATTGATGCTATGTTTGGAACTCTATGAAATATTTTAGTATAATAAACATTCTAATCTAAAAAATAAATATATTTGTACATTGGGAATGCCTATACACAAAATAAATTGTTCGAATGAACAGAAAAATTGGAGTGTATGTATATCCATGCACACATAATTATAAGAAAAAAAAACCCTCTCCTCCTTGTTAAAATAACTGTGTGTGTGCTTGTATATATACACATATTGTACATGTGGTGTGTACAAAAATGTGTGTGTGTGTATATGTTCTGTATATATATATATATATGTATTTGTGTGTATGTATGTATACATATATGAATGTATATGCATGTGTGCGTGTACACACACACACACACAAAAACACATATGTGTGTGTGTGTACACTTATATGTAATGAAATATTGAAATAAGTACTAGGATATCCTCCCTGTCTAAGATTTTTCGCTCTTTCTAGGGCCCTATCTAATAAAATGGGGGGGGGGGGGGGTATTCTCTTTTTCAATGAACCTATTGTAATAATACTTGACTTTGTTGTTAAGAACGTGTTGTAATCGCTGCAATTGTGTCTCATCCTACGAAATTGACTAATAGGGTACATTATGTATCCAATTCCTGTGATGGTTTGCTGTGATAATTTAAGAAACTATTACGGTCGACATCTTTGAAATATGTCTTAGATGTAATATTATTTTCTTCTAGACTGAGGATGAGATCTAAATATTCAATATTTTGTGTCTGAATGTTGGCCGTGAATTTGAGGCCCATGTTGTTACAATTAAGATGTTCCTATGAAGTTTTTGGCTAATGATAGATCTCCTTCCCATAAGAAAATCAGATCATCTATATAACGGCCATAGAAGACCAGGTTCGCCCCAAAGTCCGCCCGAGTAGATGTATTTTTCTTCAAAGAAACCCATAAAAAGGTTCGCAAAACTGGGGGCGAACCTGGTCCCCATGGCCGTTCCTTTGATCTGTAGGTAAAATTGTCTTGGTATATGAAATAATTGTGCTGTAAATAAACAGAATGCTCTCTAAAATATAATCACATTGTGTCCTAGGCAGATAGATATCCTTATGGAGATAATATGAAATGGCTAATAAACCTAAATCATGCGAAATGTTCGAATATAAGGAGCTGACATCACAAGTAATCCAAGATAGATTTTTTGTAGATGTTGTAATAAATGAGTACTGTCTTTGATATATGATGGTAAGGTGACTACATGTTTTTGCAAATATTTGTCTATGAAAAATGATAAATTGTAAGTTAGGTTCCCAATTCCAGCAATGATTGGGCGTCCTGGGGGATTGGTTTTATTTTTGTGGATTTTAGGTAGATGATAATAATGGGCAATGCTTGTATTTTGTATTTTTAGGAAATCTCTTTCATTTTTATTCAAAATTTTGGAACTGAACCCTTTTTCTATCAAATCTGTGTAAGATTTTAGAAATTTGTCGGTGGGATCTCCTTGTAACATTTGGTAATATTTCTGGTCACCTAAAATCCTGTCTGCTTCCCTGATGTAATCTGCCAAATCTTGGATAAACTATTCCGCCGCCTTTATCGGTGTCGCGGATAATAATATGGGGGTTGTTTTTAAGACTGGAGATGGCCTTTTGTTGGATCACTAAAGCAATAATTTCTTTTCTTTAGTTTTTTAGTCTTCAATAGATTGTCACAAAATCTTTCTAAAACCATGCTATGAAATAAATCTATGTGATCCTTTCCTATGTTGGTGGGATTAAAATTGGATTTATTTTTTACATCAGTATGTATGTATCCATCGAAAAAGATGGTTGGTGAGATCACTAGTTTCAGAATATAGGCAAACTAAGTTATTATTTGATGGCATGGAATCTGTCAAGATGGTTTGGGTCATTGAAGAATTGATATGGTTGGCTTTGAATTTTTTGTTTGCAAAGCTATTTTTGTAAACTAAAGTTTGCGTGTGAAGTTATTTAAATCCACAAAGATGTCAAACATTTTAGGGGTGTGTTTTGTGGGCAAAAGGAGAGCCCTCGTTTTAAGACTCTTTTTTTCTGGGATAGATAGTTGGTGAGTGGAAAGATTAAAAATTCCCTGATCTAGTCCGGATAGTTCCTTTATCTCTGGCGGGCAAGGGCTCTGCCTCTGGAACCTCGTTTTCTGTAGTGTGCGGTCTTTTGCCTGCTCTTATATGTATGTATATAAGAGCAGGCAAAAGACCTTGTGATGTCAGCTCCTTATATTCGAACATTTCGCATGATTTAGGTTTATTAGCCATTTCATATTATCTCCATAAGGATATCTATCTGCCTAGGACACAATGTGATTATATTTTAGAGAGCATTCTGTTTATTTTACAGCACAATTATTTCATATACCAAGACAATTTTTACCTACAGATCAAAGGAACGGCCATGGGGACCAGGTTCGCCCCCAGTTTTGCGAACCTTTTTTATGGGTTTCTTTGAAGAAAAATACATCTACTCGGCGGACTTTGGGGCGAACCTGGTCTTCTATGGCCGTTATATAGATGATCTGATTTTCTTATGGGAAGGAGATCTATCATTAGCCAAAAACTTCATAGAACATCTTAATTGTAACAACATGGGCCTCAAATTCACGGCCAACATTCAGGACACAAAATACTTGAATATTTAGATCATCATCCTCAGTCTAGAAGAAAATAATATTACATCTAAGACATATTTCAAAGATGTCGACAGTAATAGTTTCTTAAATTATCACAGCAACCCTTCACACAGGAATTGGATACATAATGTACCCTATAGTCAATTTCGTAGGATGAGACGCAATTGCAGCGATTACAACACGTTCTTACAACAAAGTCAAGTATTATACAATAGGTTCATTGAGAAAGAATACCCCCCCATTTTATTAGATAGGGCCCTAGAAAGAGCGAAAAATCGTTAAAAGGGAGGATAATCCTAGCAGATAGAAAAATCAACAAAAACAGATACACTTTTTGGTGAGAAAGAACCTTTTTTTATAAACACATTTTACTCTGATTTTCATAAAATACAACACATAATTAATAAACATCTGGTATATAATACAAAGGGACCCCATCTCTCAAAAACTTAGTAAAAGAAACACCAAAAATCATATACAGAAAAGCGCCCTACACTCAGAAACCAGCCTAGCTCCCAGCAAAAAAGTGAAACACAAATCTTCCAACAGAACACCACATAACCCCTAAACAAAACAAGGGACTTGTTTGGCCCTCCGGGGGTATTTACAAATGTGGCAAAACAGGATGTGCTATGTAAAATTATAAAATCGGGAATTAAAAACTTCAAATCTACCACCACTGGCGAGTGCTTCCAAAATTCCTATTTTTTTCAATTGTAACTCATCTTTCACTGTTTATCTTATGGAGTATATATGCGGCCTCCAATATGTAGGCCCGCACCTCCAGAAAACTGAGAAACAGATGGGGTGAACATCACCCGCAACTGTAAGAACCTGTAGAAAAAATAAAATTAAAACCATTAGCATACGAATCACTGTATAATTAAACACAATGGAAATCCATACATTTTTACATACATTCCATTGTTTTTATTCCAATGAGTCCCTGACTATAATAGACTTACTAGACTCAGACAGCGTGAAACATACTGGATCTATCGACTGAAGACCCTTCATCCCCAAGGGTTGAATGCCAACCTGGATCTAGCAGCCTTCAATTGATAGACCATTCACAGTTGTTTTTTTGTCTGATACAAATACAAATATATTCTACAACATCCACAAGTCAGATACACTATTGGCAACAATAGGTTAAAACAACACTCCCAAATGGCATTACCCATGGTCCTTTCATTACATTCTACAACATCCACTAGTCAGAGGCAACTATTGGCAAATAGGTTAAAACTACACTCCCAAATGGAATTACCATTGTTCTTATTTGATGTGAAGGAAGTGAGACCAAGTACTTATTTTCAATATTTCACATTTCTCTACATATAAGTGTACACACACATCACATGTGTTTTTGTGTGTGTGTGTGTGTGTACACGCACACATGCATATACATTCATATATGTACTACATACTACATACACACATATTACATATATATATACAGAACATATACACACACACACACACATTTTGTACACACACACATGTACAATATGTGTATATATACAAGCACACACACACAGTTATTTTACAAGGAGAAGGGGTTTTTTTCTTATAATTATGTGTGCATGGATATACATACACTCCAATTTTTCTGTTCATTCGAACAATTTATTTTGTGTATAGGCATCCCCAATGTACAAATATATTTATTTTTTAGATTTAGAATGTTTATTATACTAAAATATTTCATAGAGTTCAAACATGCATCAATCCACTATAATTAATCACTTTGGGGCTATACAAATAGCTATTTCCAATACAAAATCTTTAATTTTTATATTCACAACAGGTTGGATGATCAGATTCCTATCTGGATTCTGATTATTCAACCTATCATTTTTTTACATTCTTTTATTTTTGACCATACACACATTTTCTTCTTCCTTGTTAAATTTATAAAGAATAGTGTTCACCACACAAATCAACATGTGTTTATATAATAACTATTAAAGTAAACAAAGTGACAATCCATACAAGTATCCATCTTCTACAAGAATTTAACATTTTTAATTATGTTTAAATACAAACAACAGGTTCAAAACTCAGCTTCCCATTTAGACTGATTATAAATTACTTTACCTGCTCACATAACACTTTCTATCTCTCTACAAGGATTTAACATTTCTAAATATAAACAACAGGTTTAAAACTCTGTCCTTCACATTCAGAATTGTATTATGAATTACTTTACTTCCAACGCACACACTTTTTATCTGCCAACATTTTTTAACCAAATATATTATCTTTTAAATGCAAAAGAATAGCATCTATTTATAACAAACAATTTAGTGAGGTTATATATGTAACAAATGGCAGTAAATACAATGTGACAAGATTGTTTTATTTCACTCATTTTTCATCTTGCAATTAACAGATTAAAGTTTAGATTCTCACATATATACAACCTTGCAAATTAGTCCAAATTTTTAAATTGTACAGCTGGGATCCTGTGTTGGTTCCACAGCTGAATGCACACAAATGTTTTTCTATTGGATTACATATCTGATGACAACTTCCTCTTTTTTACACAAATGTGTATAAATTGCCAACAATTGTTAATGATGGACATTCCCTTTTTTTATCTGATGAAACAACCCCCTGTAGGTTGAGAAACGGTCATAAAATATTAAAAGTCATTTTTATTTGAAGTTGTCTGTGTTGTGGTTCATATATACCCACTGAACAACACACATAAGATTACTCCTTTGCAGCACCTGAAGTCCAGACAACAGGAGATAAATACCAAGTTGCAAATAGAACAAGTGCCTTTGGAGCCCTGGCTCCTACAGTGTACTAGCCACTGTTAAGTGCTAGCCTGCTCTCTTGCACTGGTCACAGTACAGTGCCACACCATCTGGTAAGCATAATACCTACTTTTATCTGTACCTGCATTCCAGACGATATCATGCTATTGTGGCGCCCTCTTTCTATTCTTCTTCAACAGTTGTTCCACACTCTCTGGGATCAAGAGGAGCAGCCTGATTCATCATCTCTTTCAAGAGGACATCTCTATTCCCTATTTACCACTAGTATATGGACAGTAAACAGGACTAATACGGTAGACCTGATCTACTATATCAAAAGTATAATATTTGGTTTTAAATTGTATATTATTTTTCTTTCCAAACACCCAGCGCTCTTTTATATCCCTTTATTGGGATATTTTCACTTGAGGAGATTGCAAATACAAGTGCCATAGAAAGCAATGTTACTCCTTTGTGATTAATTATGAAAATGGCATTGATGTGGCCCGACCAGCCTCTACATCAGACCAGGCGAATATGAGGGGTATACCTAGGAAAGCTCTCGCTGACAAGTTCTCTCACGACCAAGGAAAATCATAAGTCACAAATAGAACTCTCCACATCAAGCTCGCTACATCTAAGTGCTACCCCATCACGTAGAATCATTGCGATGCAATTGGGAAACCGGTGATGCACCGCACGCAATTGGGAACTCCATAGGGATTTTGTGTATCCAATAGCCTATTTAAAGATTGCTCAGTGTGCCTTATATAATATTTGTTAATGTTGATAGGACGCAGAGCTGCGTGTTTAGTTTTATAACTGAAAACCTCTTGTGAGCTGCTGGTGCAATGCTGAATATGGAGAGCGTATTGCTCTCTGCATTCATCAAGGTCTTGCGGACCCCTGATCTGCACTGTCGGATAAGGTCCACAAGACTTTGATACATAGGCCCCATAGTCTCATATCAGTAAGGAAGAGCAACTATTTCACTATATTGAGGTACCCCCTCCCATTAGAAAGCCCCAGACAATCTTCAATCTTAAAAGCCAAATATCCCTTATTTCAATAGTATATTATCTACTATAGGAACTATAGATGGGCTCCAGTGCTAAAATATGTTGCTGCATGTACAATTTGTCTTTTCTAAACTAAATACCATGCTTTCTTAGTTTTATTCCTACTATAAGAATTATAAGTAGGCTGTAGTACTTTAAAAGACTCATCCAACATACTTACTAATATTGGTATTGTTTGTTTCCCTCTATAGTCTTTATATATAACCATATCTGATATAATCTACTTGGGGGGTTATAAGAAGAAAGCAATTACTGCCTTTATCATAAGGGTCCTCTTAGATAAATAATCATTAATTTTCCTCAAATAACACAGGGAAGTTATTCTCAATACTTCACTTATTGCAATCTATTTATATAACGCAGTGGCGTTGGCCGGGGGCAACGCTCTGTGTTTTACTGTATCCAACAGTATATTTTCTCTCGTAACATCCAGTTGTCTTTTCCCTTCCGTAGGTTGTGACTGAACTCTTGCCCATATCTAAAACCCTCAACATCACCTAAATAGGGGCATTCATGTAGTACTAAGTTTCCAGCACCTATTCATATGCTCTGGCATTTGTGCTCAGAGTACATTTTGCAGTTTATCTTGTAAAACACCGCCATTATAATTACACTTTCATTAAGTAACATCAGGTACAGTTTACATATCTTTTCACACCCAGATAATGTCCTTATATGACACAGTTTGAAATTATTTTTTTTATTTTTTTTATAGAGGGTGTTTGTTTAACACACAAGCTCACTGTAAAATGCTGAACATTTCAATGTTTATAATTTAGCTGTACCTACAACCATGTTTTATAAGCTTTGTAATAAAAAAGCTGTAAAATTTTAAAAGCTTATAGTTTAACAAATAATAATAAACTAGATGATCTGTAGGACTTATAGAACCTACAGTCTCTAACAACAGACGTGAATCCATCTAGAATACTATGTAGTTACTGTATGTCCAAATATACTTGCAATTATGTTCTACAAGTCTGTATACTTCATATGCTCTTTTTGCTTGATACTCTTTTTTTGTCAAATAGTGTTATATTATGAAACTCAATAAAAAATATTTAAGAAAAAAAAAAAAAGGAATAGGCTCCAAACAGTTGGTCACGGAGCCTATTCAGTTGTGAGGAACTGAATATTTTATCCGTGACCAAAAGGCTGAGTAAGCTGGATACAGGATCTACCGCTGATCATGTGACAGCCGGATCGCCTTACAGGTCCAGATCCTCTGGCAAAAAGACAAATTTCACAGCCTTCTTTGCTCATATTTACCATGAGTAGCAATATTAGTGGAGGGCATTGTACATATATAGCAGATATCAATATACAGACGTTTGTAGAATGGTAAAACAAACCGACTGAAAATGGGTAAGAACAAACAAAAATTAATCAGAATGAGGTATTCCCCTTAGAATAAACTGCAGCCGTCCCTCAGTCTTTCCCAGCTAGACTGTCAGATATCGTGTTTGGTAATAGGGTTTCACTAGGAGTAAGAAACTTCCATGATGTATGTATACACTGTGAGATGTATAAGTGCAGTATACTCACAGGTTAAGTATCCAGGCTGTCAGCGATGTCGGATAGAAAAAAAACAGTCCTTCTCTCATAAGAACAGTGTATTTATTTATAAAACAGCTCAACGAGTTTTAGAAGCACGCAGGCGCCTTTTTCAAGAGCAAATAAAAGTATAAAATCTGAAAAAGTGCTTGGAAATCAGCTGACATCTTGCTGACACCACTGCTTTAAATACAAAATCACATTGTTCCAACGTCCGGTACTAAACGGAACGAAGGACTCATAAATGATCACATACAACCTCATAGAGGCACATAAACAAAAGATCAATTTCCAAACATTGAAAATATTTTTACACATACTCGTAATTGCAATAATTATGCCTTTTTTTTTTAGTATATCGCTTAAGCGTTTCATTATTTTTTATTGGTTGAAATTAAATCAATTACCCTATCACGTTGAAGCAAAAGATATTCAAATTGGACAATCATTCGTTAAAATTTATTAAGTTCCTTTTCAGGTAGTCCTTTTGATGCGAGTCCTCAAACAGGTTCTCAGTGATACACAATCACATGTGTTTCCTTCTCCAATCAGAGACGCATTGATGTAAGTTCTTTTGTTTAAAGGATCTTGGCTTACGTCTGATCACATGATTGATAAATGAGAGGACTGTTGTTTTTTTCTATCCGACACTCGCTAACACCCTTGATACTTAACCTGTGTGTATACTGCAATTATACATCTCACAGTGTATACATACATCATGAAGTTTTTTACTCCTAGTGTATACAGAGGAGTCTTACTTTCGGGAAACAGAGGAGTTTTAATCTTGGGAACTGGAGAGAATTCAGTACGTTTGACAGAGAAACACCTCTGAACCTGTGCCCCCTATTACAGAACACATTGTACATATATATAAGTGCATTGAAGCCCTTTGCAGTTAAGTAGGAGAAACAAGTAAAAACATATTTATGTGCAATATCCCTAAGCTTCACTTAAACAAAGGGTATATGTGTAGATATTCCTATTCAAAACAGTTCTCAATGGGGATATGAGAGTGTTGGTAAATAGGAGTAACAGAGTTTAGGAACCTTCAATAGGTATCGGAATCCGCTGGTAAACAGTAAGTTTTTCCCAGGGAATTCTTTAGTACAGAAAACTGTAAAGACGTTTTTTCCTTATAAAACTTTAAGTGGAAAAGTAGTGACATCCCTGGATTTAGTAGATGGTATGTGTTAACCCACAAAGTGTATAGGAAGTCTTTCGTTAGAGTTAAATACAGTGCAGAGTTGCAAGCAGAATCCAACAGGTACTTTGAGCAGGTAGAGATAAAGGCGTCTGTACAGAATTTGAAGTTGCGTATGATATATTCAGAGACAGTACTTGCGGTTATTATACAGGATGTAGTTGCGTAAATAATATACAGAGTCAATACTATCGGTTATCCTACTTACAGTCCTTCTGCAGTGAGTCTCGCAACCGAGTTTGTTTGCTGGGCTAGTCGTATGCCTGCGGCCTTACTCACTGCGATCTGCGTCTGTGTGACTACATGCACACACTGGTTGGTAAGTGACGTCAGCGTACGGAAAACACTGACAGATCGGATGCCGCTGGAGACTGTGAATAGGCAGACTGAGGTCTGAGAGACTGAGAGTGGATGAGGTGGTTAGCTGTTAGGTATTTCCTGAAGAGGTTGGAATTTCTGGTGAAGTTATTCCTTTTTTTTTTGGAGGAAGTTGAAAATCCACATATGAGAACTTATTAAATAGGAGTCCCTAAGGATTGAGGATCTTCCTCTTAAAGGGACAGTTGATATGACAGATCCCCCCTCCCCCCCAATCAGGATACCCCCCTTCCTACATACAGCACTCGGTTTGTTTGGATATTTAACATGAAGTCAGAGAGTAAACCGGGGGGCCTGCAAATCGTAAGACGGAACCCAGGAGTCTTCCTCAGGACCATATCCCTTCCAGTTGTACCAAGTATTCATACTCTTCTCCATCTTCGACGGGAAATCAAGTATTTTTTCCACTTCATACTCTGATTGGTCTGGTTTAGCGATTGTAGATGAGTCGGTATCCGTTAGAGGAAGAGTGTTATCTCCATGGAAGATAACACTCAATAGGGATACATGGAAAGATGGGTGAATCCTTAGAGTTTGTGGTAGCTTAAGGACAACTGCGTTAGAGTTTATAACCTTTGTGATGGTGTATGGACCAATGAACTGGTTGGCCAATTTTTTACAGGGTACAGTTAACCTGAGGTTCTTGGTGGAGAGCCAAACTCGATCACCGGTCTTGTAAGTAGGAGGAGTACATCGTTTTGTATCAAAGTATATTTTTTGAGTGGCTTTGGCTTCTTCCAGATGTCTTTTTAACAAAGAGAGGGAGCTTGTGATATTGTGCGTGTAGTCCGATACAGCTGGATTGTTAGATACAAAATCTCTACCTGGTAGGGAATTTGGATGATATCCATAGGTAGCGTAGAAAGGGGAGGTTTTTGTGGAGGAATTCATGGAATTATTGTATGCGAATTCAGCAAAAGGTAACCAATCCGCTCAATCATCCTGTAGATGAGAGACATAGGATGTTTGATTGGTGCATTCGGTTAAGCCATTGGATTGAGGGTGAAAAGCAGTTGAGAGTCTTGGAGTGATCTTCAGTAGTCTACATAGTTCCTTCCAGAATTTAGACGTAAATTGTGTTCCACGGTCAGACACAATTGATGTGGGTAATCCGTGGAGTTTTACTATTTGAGAGAAAAAGACCTTTGCTGTGGTCATGGCATTTGGTATGGATCTTAATGGTAGGAAATGCGCTAATTTGGTCAGATGATCTACCACGACTAGAATGGTGGTGTAGTTGTTCGATGGAGGTAAATACACTATGAAGTCCATTGCGATCATACTCCAGGGGTCTTCAGGAATTGGTAAAGGACACATAAGACCAAAAGGTTTGTGATGTTTTTTTTTTTGTTTCTAGCGCAGGTATGGCAATTTCTTACATAACTGAATACATCTTGATTTAGTTGAGGCCACCAGAAAGCTCTACTGAGGAGCTCCTTTGTCTTCACTATTCCAGGGTGATCACTTAATGGAGAGTCGTGGAAGTGCTGAATGAGTTCTTCTCGTAGGGAAGTTGGGACATAAGTCAATCCTTTGTAGACATATATTCCAGATTTGGGGTCTCTTATGCAGTTTAGAGGGATTTCTTTATCAGACTGTAATGCTAATACTATATCTGAAATTAATGAAGTAGCTGTTGCAACAATTTTATGTGGTGGAATGATGTGCATTTTCTCCTGCTCCTCTATGATAGGTTCGAGTGACCGAGAGAGAGCATCAGCCTTTACGTTTTTTGAGCGGGGTCTGTAAGTAATCAGAAACTCAAAACAATCTAGGAATTAGTGCCCACCGAACCTGTCTGGAAGACAAGGTTTTGTTATTCCTAAGGTACTGCAAATTTTTGTGGTCCGTGAAGATGTAAAACGGTTTCGAGGTACCTTCAAGCAAATTCCTCCAGTGTTCCAAGGCACATTTTATTGCAAGTAATTCCTTGTCCCCCACAGAGTAGTTTTGCTCAGGGGCAGTGAGTGTTCTTGAATAAAATGCTACTGGATGCAATGTAGGATTTTCTATACTTTGTTGTGAGAGAACAGCTCCAATACCAGTGTTGGAAGCATCGACTTCTAGGGTATATTGATAATTAGGATTCGGTAGTTGCAGTATGGGGGCTGTAGAGAATCTATCCTTTAAGGAATGAAATGCTTCTTGAGCTTCATGGTTCCATACAAATCTCTGTTTTCCAGTTAGTTTAGTTAATGGTTTTACTATCGTGGAGAAGTTGTTAATGAATCTTCTGTAGAAGTTTGCGAATCCTAGAAATCTTTGTAAAGATTTTACTGTTGAAGGTGTTGTCCAGTTTAGTATGTCTGAAACTTTCTCAGGGTCCATACTTATTCCATCAGGTGAAATTATATAACCTAGGATTTTTATTGTTTTACATGGAAAAAACACTTCTCCATCTTGGCATAAAGGTGATGTTCACGCAATCTAGCTAGAACCCACCATACATGTTTTACATGTTCTGATTGATTCCGGGAGTAGCTTAAGATGTCGTCTAAATAAATTACCACGCACACATCCATAAGGTCTTTAAAAATATCATTTATAAAATATTGAAAAGTGGCGGGTGCGTTGGTTAAGCCAAAAGGCATGACATTGTACTGGAATAGCCCATAACGGGTCCTAAAGGCCGTTTTCCATTCATCCCCACTCTTCATCCTGATAAGGTTATAAGCACCTTTCAGGTCTAATTTGGTAAATATCTTGGCTTCACTTAGCCGTTCGAGAAGCTCAGGGATGAGAGGAAGGGGATATCTGTTTCTTATGGTTATAGCGTTTAATGCGCTATAATCAATTATGGGTCTGAGGGTACCATCTTTATTAGTGACAAAAAAGATTCCTGCTGCTGCTGATGATGTACTAGGTGTGATGAAACCCTTGCGTAAATTCTCATCTAAATATTCCCTTAGATATTGTAATTCTTTTTGTGATAGAGGGAAGATTCTACCGAAAAGTATGACTGCTCCAGGCTTTGTGTCTATGGGGCAATCGTATGGCCTGTGTGGCGGTAGATTTTCTGCATCTTTTAGGTTAAAGACGTCTGAAAATTCTATGTATTTGTTAAGTAGTACAGTTTCAGTATAGTTTATCTCTATGTATGGGTAACAGGTTGAGGAGCAATAAGGGAATCAAACGTGAGGTTGTTTTGTAACCAATCTATTTTAGGGTTGTGTTTGTGTAACCATGGGTAACCAAAGATTAGTGGATGTATAGATCCAGGGATAATATCAAAGGTGATGTATTCTTTGTGACCCGATTTAGTGGTAGTGAGAAGTGGAATGGTGTGGTGGGTTATAGGACCTTTTAAAAAAATTTGAACCATCAATGACTTTAACATAAACAGGAATTTCTTTAAGCACACAAGGTATTTTATTTATTGTAACAACTTTCTGATCTATGAACATCCCGAAAGCTCCGGAGTCAATCATAGCCTCGCTCTGGTAGAGGTGTTGGTCCCACTGTAAAGACACAGAAATTGCCAAATGAGCATTTGTTTTTGGGATGGTATTTGTACATATGTGTAAAATCTTACCCTTCTTCTGACGACTTAACAAGGGACAGGTAGATACAGCATGGTCCTTGTTAGCACAGTACATGCATAAATTGGACAGGCAACGTCTTGATTTTTCTTCATGGGTTAGAGGCCGAGGGTCCCAATCTCCATGGCAACAGTAGAAGAACTGGGTTTGTCGTACTGTGTTGGATAGTATTTCTTGCTATAGGTGTCTGGATTTTGTTTTTCCAGCTTTCTTTCTCTATAGCGGCGGTCCATAGAAATACAGATCTTTATCAGAGAATCTAGGGTTTCAGGAAGTTCTATACGTGAGAGCTCATCCTTGAGATGTTCCGACAGTCCCAGACGGAACTGATTCTTTGAGCTAACTGAATTCCATTGCGAATCTGTTGCCCAGAGCTGGTATTCAGCAATATAATCTTCTACCGCTCGTTTGCCCTGTTTTAGGGATCTTAAATTATGCTCAGCTGTGTTCTGCTTATTTGTATCCTCATAGAGGGTCGACATAGCTGTGAAAAAGCTCTCTAGGGAATCCAGGATTGGATCACCCGACTCGAAAAATCTGTCCGCCCAGGCTCTGGGCTCCCCACTTAGGTAGGAGATTGTGGTACAGACTTGATACGTTCTGTACAGTACATTTTTGGTTTCATACTGTACAACAGTAAGCAGGAGTTTTTGAACTCACAAAATTTTTAACGAACCCCTGAGAAGGGTTGTGGAGGGTTGATATGGGGTTCTGGATGATCAGTAGACTTTTGGGTAAAGAAATCATTCATGAGTCATTTTAGTGTATTATTCTCTGTTTGTACTTCATTTAAACCTTGTGCAAGTATGTCTACTTTCTGATTGAGGGTGGCTATTTCATTGGCCATTTGTGTGGGATCCATTTGTTCCTTATAAGGTTTTGCGGCTTGATTATACTGCAATATCCCTAAGCTTCACTTAAACAAATGGTATATGTGTAGATATTCCTATTCAAACAGTTCTCAATGGGGATATGAGAGTGTTGGTAAATAGGAGTAACAGAGTTTAGTAACCTTCAATAGGTATCGGATCCGCTGGTAAGTTTTACAGGGAATTCCTTTAGTACAGAAAACTGTAAAGACGTTTTTTCCTTATAAAACTTTAAGTGGAAAAGTAGTGAACATCCCTGGATTTAGTAGATGATATGTGTTAACCCACAAGTGTATAGGAAGTCTTTCGTTAGAGTTAAATACAGTGCAGAGTTGCAAGCAGAAACCAACAGGTACTTTGAGCAGGTAGAGATAAAGCGTCTGTACAGAATTGAAGTTGCGTATGATATATACAGAGACAGTATTTGTGGTTTTTATACGGGATGTAGTTGCATAAATAATATACAGAGTCAATACTATCGGTTATCCTACTTACATTATGTAATATTTATATTTAATAAAGCGTTAGTGTATATTTACTGTAAATATTTCATACGCCAATGTTCTGCACATAGCAGAATATGTTCTAAGTATTTGTAAATAAATATTTATATATATATATATATATATATATATATATATATATATATATATATATAATCAATGTCCATAGGGCACATCACACACTTTCAAAAGGTTAAACTGCCCGGGGTGCATTCAACAGTAAGCATATAAACAACAAATAAGAGCACACTCGCCGGGTCTTAATTAAATATTATTTAATCAAAGTGACGTTTCGGGGTTGTTAGCCCCGTCCTCAGACCATTGCATATGTTAAAATACAAGTCAAACTTTTATACATTACCCTCCACCATCACCACGTACTACCGGAAGTGCCTCCGGCGTCCTGCAGGACTCAGTGCGCAGGTCCGCCGGTTGCCCCAGCAACCAAAGTAAACAACTGTAAAACGGAACAAGAGTAGTTAAACAATGCATTTACAAAGTTATCTGCCATAAATGTTGTGGGCACTATCTGAACTTTATGGTAACTTTTATTCTATTAGTGTGTTCACTATAAATACCTCCTGTTTGAGTCTCCAGCGTAATACAAGTATACAATACATGTAACAGGTTGTCAAGCCAACTACTGTACTAGGACTACGACCTTGGAGACTCAAATAGCCCATATTGAATATTGCAGATATTGATATAGCTCAAATGTAATCATTTGCACATATTACTGTATGAATCATTATTACATACCTATAAACTACTCCCTATATTTAGATACTCCCTTAAGCTATAAAATATATGTTCCATAATGTGGGACTAAATTAGGGCTATGATTATAGAGAAACATCAAATGTGTTTTAACTCATTTTTAAACACTGTAACATTCTAACCTAACTCCCTAGCACTTAAGCCATCATTCTATCTGGATAACATTATAGAAAACAGTGCCAATCCAATTGTGTATTTAACCCCTTGGGGGATAAGGCCCCCAAGTTGTAAATCCACCTGGATTCTTTTTGCAATAGAAGATTGGCTCTATCACCACCCCTATTGAGTTTGGGCACGTGATCAATGATCACATACCTTAGATCACTAACCGTATGGCCACACATCGCAAAATGCCTTGCAACAGGCTGCTCTGATTCTTTTTCTCGAATTGCCAGCCTAATAGCAGCGCGATGGTTGGCCATGCGGATACGGAGGGTGTAACCGCCTTGCCCACATAAAAAAGGCCACATGGACAATGCAAGAGATAAACTATGAATTCTGTAGTACACGTTACTCTATATCTAATCGTGTACTTTCTGTTGGTGTGGGGATGTAAGAATGTCTTGGTGTTACTCAACCCACTGCACGTAGTGCAGCCGAGACATCTATAGCAACCCACTTTCGGAGATTGGAGCCAAGTTGTCTTCTTGTAACTGTCCACAGGATCCACTTTGACTAGAGTGTCCCTTAATGATCTTCCTCGTCTATAGGTCACTCTTGGAGGCCCCATTGTAGTAAATGGTAGTGTTGGATCACTTGTCACTATGTCCCATTGATCTCTTACAATTCCTGGTACTTCCTTCTTATCAGCGGTGTATGTAGTTAGGTAGGTCAGACGATTTTCCGTCCCCAGGGGTTCTCTTGTGCATAGGGCCTCATCCTGTTTCATATTCCAGAATTTTGAGAGATGTTTATCAATATGAGCTTGTTGATAACCTCTTTGTAGAAATCTTTCTTTCATATCCAGTAGTTTTTCTTTGGCTTTCTCAGGGTCCCTATTATTGCAGACTACTCGTTTGAATTGTGATATCGGTAGCGTTCGCTTTAAGCCAGCTGGGTGGCAGCTTGTGGCTTGTAATAATGAATTTCTGTCCGTGATTTTTCGGAATGTATTGGGAACCACTCTCTTCCGAAAAATCACGGACAGATCGTGATCCTAGTACAGTGGTTGGCTTGACAGGTCGTAGTCCTAGTACAGTGGTTGGCTTGACAACCTGTTACATGTATTGTATACTTGTATTACGCTGGAGACTCAAACAGGAGGTATTTATAGTGAACACACTAATAGAATAAAAGTTACCATAAAGTTCAGATAGTGCCCACAACATTTATGGCAGATAACTTTGTAAATGCATTGTTTAACTACTCTTGTTCCGTTTTACAGTTGTTTACTTTGGTTGCTGGGGCAACCGGCGGACCTGCGCACTGAGTCCTGCAGGACGCCGGAGGCACTTCCGGTAGTACGTGGTGATGGTGGAGGGTAATGTATAAAAGTTTGACTTGTATTTTAACATATGTAATGGTCTGAGGACGGGGCTAACAACCCCGAAACGTCACTTTGATTAAATAATATTTAATTAAGACCCGGCGAGTGCGCTCTTATTTGTTGTTTATATATATATATATATATATATATATATATATATATATATATATATATTGATTCAAAGAGAGCATTCTCACTTCCAAAGTATTAGATGCCAGGGTGCTAGCAGATAAGTATATAAATGAAGGAAAGCACTCTCTGGTCTTTTAGTGAGTATTTAATAAATCAAGCGTGACGTTTCGGGGACACACTCCCCTTCCTCAGACAAACAAAAACTGCATTCAACTGAAAATTTAAACAAAATAAGCCCCTCCCCCAGTGAGAAAATTGCGCCAAATTTCAAAAACAGTTGTCATGGTGATCCTCAATAAACAAGTACTGGCTATCTAGAGCCTAGTGCAAAATGCCATAACAGAAGAGCTCTATATACATAAATCATTACATAGAGCATTTGATGTGAACAGTTAAACATGAGACATACATTCATTCTCATAATGTGCTGAATTATAATTGCATCATAACATTATCATCTCAAAATCGTGATACATATACATCTATCGCACATCTACCCCCTAACACCCTGGTTAAGGTGAACTTTACATAAAATGTGATAAGTGCAGTGTCTAGTGATTCATAGTGTTAGTATCAAACAACCTGGATGGGCACCAGATAACACAAAACATCCACGGACCGTATTTGAGTTGAACCATAAAAATCAAAGTTCACAGAAACATCCCATTCCTTACGATTTACGTCTAAACTGTGTTACTAGGAGTAGTTCAAACTCTATCAATCTAATCAATGTTTAAATACCTGTTCCAGTATATTTAGTTGCATTGCAGCACTGAGTTGTAGCGGGGGACCCGCTCCTCACGGCCATGCCGTGACGTAAGCACTAAGCGCCATGCCTCATTCGGGTGTTAGTTGCCATAGCAACCATATACACAGTTCAGCTTGTGGAAAGATATTACGATCGCCACTTTATTCCTAGATGGCCTATCACATATTACCATTTACTGGGACTAGTTCAAAATCAGATATAATTAAATGGTCCAGTCTATTTCAAATAAATATACTGGAACAGGTATTTAAACATTGATTAGATTGATAGAGTTTGAACTACTCCTAGTAACACAGTTTAGACGTAAATCGTAAGGAATGGGATGTTTCTGTGAACTTTGATTTTTATGGTTCAACTCAAATACGGTCCGTGGATGTTTTGTGTTATCTGGTGCCCATCCAGGTTGTTTGATACTAACACTATGAATCACTAGACACTGCACTTATCACATTTTATGTAAAGTTCACCGTAACCAGGGTGTTAGGGGGTAGATGTGCGATAGATGTATATGTATCACGATTTTGAGATGATAATGTTATGATGCAATTATAATTCAGCACATTATGAGAATGAATGTATGTCTCATGTTTAACTGTTCACATCAAATGCTCTTTGTAATGATTTATGTATATAGAGCTCTTCTGTTATGGCATTTTGCACTAGGCTCTAGATAGCCAGTACTTGTTTATTGAGGATCACCATGACAACTGTTTTTGAAATTTGGTGCAATTTTCTCACTGGGGGAGGGGCTTATTTTGTTTAAATTTTCAGTTGAATGCAGTTTTTGTTTGTCTGAGGAAGGGGAGTGTGTCCCCGAAACGTCACGCTTGATTTATTAAATACTCACTAAAAGACCAGAGAGTGCTTTCCTTCATTTATATATATATATATATATATATATATATATATATATATCCAAAAAAATCATATATATATAGAAATATGTACTTATTTGCAGAACATTGGAATGTGAAATATTCTTATTTAGCCTTATGCTTATCCCAGGGATTCTTAAAGTTCCCCACAGTGTTTGTCATTACCACCTTTTGCGGAAGTTTATACTTTGGAGTAGATTTATCATATGTCGGACGAACTTGATCCGCTGTAGCAGATCATGTCCGCCCGACATCGCTAAATGCTGAAAGCATACGCTGTCGGCATTTAACATTGCACAAGCATTTCTAGAGAAATGCTTGTGCAGTTTCGCCCCCTGCACATTCGCAGGGGGTGTCAATCATCCCGATTGGATCGGGATGATTTCCGTTCCGCCAGCTCAGAGCTGGCGGAGAAGTTAAGGAGCAGCGGTTTGAAGCCTGCTGCTTCTTAACTTATGTTTCTGCCGAGCCGGAAACTTCAGGGGGTAGATTGTAGCATCCGCTGCTTAACTAAATCTACCCCCATGAATCAATCACTCTTTCTGTAAAGAAGTGCTTCTGCAAAATACTCCTGAACCTACTACCCTTCAGCTTGAGATCATGACCCCCTTGTTCTTGAATTTTTCTTTTTATGAAACATACTCACAGCCTCAGCTTTACTAAGCCCTTTAATACACTTGAAAGTCATCATATCATCATCGGCTCTTTCCATTCTCTCATCTAAGCTATATATATTTAGACTTATAGGCCTCTAGTTATGAAGCTCCGTATTTTCCTGCATTTGCCGGCCCAATACGCTCGCCTAAGCTCGCCTAACATCGACGCGGCGGACCTAAATACGTTCGCCAAAGTTATCAAAAAAGCTGTCAAGAAGCCGCGCACCAAGTACAGAGCGATGAGCAGCGGACTGTTGTTAACTGACAGTCATCGATCTCGCTGCTCATTGGCTTCTTCGCAGCTTTCTTGCTAACCCTGGAGGCGGCGGATCCCATAGGAATCAATGGGAGTCTGACAGCAGCGAGAGCTCATGTTCGCTGCTGCCCGATATCCCATTGATTCCTATGGGAAGTGTCTGTACCTAACACCCTAACATGTACCCCAAGTCTAAACACCCCTAATCTGCCCCCCCTACACTGCCGCAACCAACTTTATACTTATTAACCCCTAAACCGCTGCTCCCAACTTTATACTTATTAACCCCTAAACCGCCGCTCCCAGACCCCGTCGCCACTATAATAAATATATGAACCCCTAAACCGCCGCTCCCGGACGCCACCACCACCACCTACATTATACCTATTAACCCCTAATCTGCCGCCCCCTATACCTCCGCCACCTACATAAAGTTATTAACCCCTATCCTGCCGATCCCAGACCGCGCCGCAAATAAAATAATTGTTTAACCCCTAAACCGCCGCACCCGGAGCCCTCCACCACCTACATTACATTTATTAACCCCTATCCTGCCCCCCCTACACCGCCGCCACCTACAGTACATTGATTAACCCCTAATCTACCACCCCTATACCGCCGCCAATCTATTAAATGAATTAACCCCAAAACCTAAGTCTAACCCTAACACCCCCCTAACTTAAATATTATTTAAATTAATCTAAATAAATATTACTATAATTAAATAAATTAATCCTATTTAAAACTAAATATTTACCTATAAAATAAACCTTAAGATAGCTTAAAATTCTTGTAATCTTTTTTTATTTTTTGTAATTTAGTGGGGTTTTTTGTAATTTAGTTTAGTGTATTTAATTTTATTTTAGTTTAGATAATTGTAGTTTATTTAATTTATTGATAGTGTAGGTATATTTGTAACTTAGGTTAGGATTTATTTTACAGGTAATTTTGTAGTTATTTTAACTAGGTAGCTATTAAATAGTTATTAACTATTTAATAGCTATTGTACCTAGTTAAAATAAATACAAAGTTGCCTGTAAAATAAATATAAACCCTAAAATAGCTACAATGTAATTATTAATTATATTGTAGCTATCTTAGGGTTTATTTTATAGGTAAGTATTTAGTTTTAAATAGGATTAATTTATTTAATTATAGTAATATTTATTTAGATTAATTTAAATAATATTTAAGTTAGGGGGGTGTTAGGGCTAGACTTAGGTTTTGGGGTTAATTCATTTAATATATTGGCGGCGGTGTAGGGGTGGTAGATTAGGGGTTAATTAATGTACTGTAGGTGGCGGCGGTGTAGGGGGGGCAGGATAGGGGTTAATAAATGTAATGTAGGTAGCGGAGGGCTCCGGGTGCGGCGGTTTAGGGGTTAAACAATTATTTTATTTGCGGCGGGGTCCGGGATCAGCAGTATAGGGGTTAATAACTTTATGTAGGTGGCGGAGGTATAGGGGGCGGCAGATTAGGGGTTAATAGGTATAATGTAGGTGGCGGCGGGGTCCGGGAGCGGCGGTTTAGGGGTTCATATATTTATTATAGTGGCGGCGGGGTCTGGGAGCGGCGGTTTAGGGGTTAATAAGTATAAAGTTGGTTGCGGCGGTGTAGGGGGGGCAGATTAGGGGTGTTTAGACTCGGGGTACATGTTAGGGTGTTAGGTGCAGACATTTCCCATAGGAATCAATGGGATATCGGGCAGCAGCGAACATGAGCTCTCGCTGCTGTCAGACTCCCATTGATTCCTATGGGATCCGCCGCCTCCAGGGCGGCGGATTGATAACCAGGTACGCTGGCCCAGAATAGTGGCGAGCGTACCTGGTAGGTATATGATAACTACCAAAAGTAGTCAGATTGTGCCGAACTTGCGTTCGGAACATCTGTAGTGACATAACCATCGATCTGTGTCGGACTGAGTTCCGGCGGATCGTAGGTTACGTCACTAAATTCTACTTTTGCTGGGCAGTAGTGCTTGATAACTACGGCGAATGAGCCTCGCCACAAATACACTACGGAATTCCAGCGTATTTGCGGTAACGGCTTGATAACTAGAGGCCATAGGGTCTTCTTGTGGATCCAGCTGGTAGCCTTCATACGGTTTTAGGGTGGAATAAGTATCTCAAGTTGTACACAGTTTATCCAAGAGGCTGTGAAAACAAAATCTATGATGTACGAGGGCATTTAGCATTTTCCTCGTCTGTTTTTAAAATGTGCAGGAGAGGTGTCAAAATAAAGAGAGCTCCTGATATTAAAGTTGAGTTTTTTATGAGCCTTAAAACTGTCTCTCCATCCTGTTGTTGAGTTCATCCTCACTGTAGCCACCGTCCTAAGACCGAAACTGTCATTTACAGCTGCCAAAGCATGGTTTTTCCTATCGGCCAACTTCCCTGATCCGGTGTTAGGAGGAAATCGAATTGGTGCTTCAGTGCTTAACTGTGTAGGTGGTAGTTCTGTCTGGGCAGCTGATGTCACCTGGATGGGAGAGTCTCCGGAATATTCAGGGTGTCTGTGGTTGTAATGTACCTAACATAGATCTGGATGCCCCCGACTGTGTTGCAAGGCTCTCTAGGTTCAGTGTAGGTCAACAGTGGTCCAACACCATCTTGGGAGACATGTGGCATAGACGACTGCTCAAACCACTGTGCAATCAGTGTACACGGTTCACATAAGTGGCCCTCGAGCAAATCGCATATCCCATCCTCAAGCTCTGCTGCATTTATTGTCGTTCCGTGAAGATTGCGAGGTAATCCGCATATTGATCCCGATGCCTTGGGAAAGAGTATAGTGCTGTTTGCGGCCTGTAAGCTTTTAATTGCTGCGTAGGATATCCGAGCAACACAGGCTAAGATCACATACTTAGAGCATTCTAGCTGCTTCTCTCAGGGTTATAGTACATCTGTACACCTCTATCCATTATAAGTTCCACTTCAGTATGGAAAAAAAACTCAATCAAGTTGGTGTAAATTATTCTTACGTGGAGAGCTTCTTCTTTGATCTGCGTCTTGCCGGCTCAGCTCCTCGTTCCACATCCCCCTTTGTGGATTTTTGATTAGCACTTTGTAGCCATCTCATTTTTGTGGCAACTGACTTTACAAAATATTTCTTTTTAAAGATGATGCTTCTGAGGAGGGTTTCTGTATTGTGCTCTCTCAGTATAGTGATAAAAAAGGACACCCAGTCTTGTATTTAAGTAGGAAGTTGTTGCCCAGAGAACAAAGATATGCAACAATAGAAAAATAATGCTTAGCAGTCAAGTGGGCTATGGAGGTTTTCAGGTATTATTTACTGGGAAGACAATTCACTGGTATCACATATCATGATGCACAGTAATGATAGGAATTCTAGGATGAAACAGTTTTTGTCTCTGCAGACCTTTAACTTTGAAGTGAAGCGCAGTTCAGGATTACTGCATGACCATATGGTGATGGCAGATTCACACAAGGGTGTTATGCTGTGGAAGGGGATATGTGACATCAGCCAATAGGATTTTTCCTACTTTAATTCCGATTGGCTGATAGAGGATGCTCTGCGTCGGATGTCTTGAAGATGGACCCGCTCCACTCCGGAAGGATGAAGACTTCTACCGGTCTGGAGGGCCTCTTCTGGCCGGATAGGATGAAGACTTCGGACCCTCTGGAGGACCACTTGTGCCCGGCTGGGTGAAGACGTCTCAAGGTAGGGTGATCTTCAAGGGGGTAGTGTTAGGTGTTTTTAAGGGGGATTGGGTGGGTTTTAGAGTAGGGTTGGGTGTGTGGGTGGTGGGTTTTAACGTTGGGGGGGTATTGTCTTTTTTTTTTACAGGTAAAAGAGCTGATTACTTTGGGGCAATGCCCCGCAAAAGGCCCTTTTAAGGGCTATTTGTAATTTAGTATAGGGCAGGGATTTTTATTATTTTGGGGGATTAGATTAGGTGTAATTAGTTTAAAATTCTTGTAATTCTTTTTATATTTTCTGTAATTTAGTGTTTTTTGTTTTTTTCGTAATTTAGTTTATTTAATTTAATTGTAATTAATTGTAGGTAGTTTAGGTAATTAGTTTAATGATAGTGTAGTGTTAGGTGTAATTGTAACTTAGGTTAGGGTTTATTTTACAGGTACTTTTGTACTTATTTTAGCTAGGTAGTTATTACATAGTTAATAACTATTTAATAACTATTGTACCTAGTTAAAATAAATACAAAGTTGCCTGTAAAATAAAAATAAATCCTAAGCTAGATACAATGTAACTATTAGGTATATTGTAGCTAGCTTAGGGTTTATTTTATAGGTAAGTATTTAGTTTTAAATAGAAATAATTTATTTAATTGTAGTAAATGTATTTAGATGTATTTAAATTATATTTAAGTTAGGTTTAGGGGTTAATACATTTATTATAGTGGCGGCAACGTTGGCGGCGGCGGCGGCAGATTAGGGGTTAATAAATTTAATATAGTTGCGGCGACGTTGGGGGGGCAGATTAGGGGTTAATAACTATAATGTAGGTGTCGGTGATGTTGGGGGCAGCAGATTAGGGATTCATAAGTATAATATAGGTGGCGGCGGTGTCCGGAGCGGCAGATTAGGTGTTAATAATATAATGTAGGTATCAGCGATAGCGGGGGCGGCAGGTTTAGACTCGGGGGTTCATGTTAGGGTGTTAGGTGCAGACATAAAATTAATTTCCCCATAGGAAACAATGGGGCGGCGTTAGGAGCTGAACACTGCTTTTTTGCAGGTGTTAGGTTTTTTTTTTTTTCAGCCAGCTCAGCCCCATTGTTTCCTATGGGGAAATCGTGCACGAGGAAGTTTTTCCAGCTTACCGCTACCGTAAGCAGCGCTGGTATTGAGGTGAGATGTGGCGCTAAATTTTGCTCTACGCTCACCTTTTTGCGGCTTACGCCAGGTTTAAAAAAACCTGTAATACCAGCGTTGTCTTAAGGTAGCGTTAGAAAAAAAAGTCTCGTTAGCAACGCACCCCTGTTACCGCAAAACTCGTAATCTCGCCGTTTATTTTTTAATAAAATACACATCATTCTATTTTGGGGGCATTTGGGGAACATTTAGAAAATTAACCAGATATCTCATTAATTTTAGAAGCCCAAATTGCCACAACAAGCTCGCTGTAGCAATAATCAGCCACTTGTAATGGCTGGTTATTTATCGCAATAAATTAGCGCTCCACTTGTTATCTAGCCTTAATTCACAATGCACAGCATTTTACTAATAATAAGAATAGTTTATGGAAAACCATTGATGCCATTTTGCGTAAAGTCTAGACAATAGAAATTGTGTAAGCTGTCAAACTATATCCAACAAGTTAATTAGAAATTAGATACCCAAGAACTGCTGGTGTAATGATAAATGCCGACAACGTATGCTGATGGCATTTATCGATGTGCAGCGGACATGATCCGCAATATCTGATCATGTCCGCTCGCATCATGATAAATAGGCCCCATTGTCATAAATTCCTGCAACTGCTTCAGAGTTGTTGTGGGCCTCTTGGTAGCCTCTCTAACCAGTTTCCTCCTGGCTCTTTCATCCAGTTTGGAGCAACGTCCTGATGCGGAGAGGGTCTGTGTTGTACCAAATACCTTCCACTTCTTAATAATAGACTGTGCTTCTAGGCATTGACATTATCCCAGAGATCTTTTGACAGTGCCTTGCCACCCATAGTTGATTGTTTGCTTCAGTTGCACTACTAGGGACTGAGATGCTCCAGAAAATAAAGACAATTCAAAAACAGAATCACTACGTTGCAAAAAAGGATCACCCCCTCTTAAAATTACTTGTAAACTCAATCAGGTGTAGCTAATCGCCTTCTCAACGGCACACGCAAAGCCATTTGATCTTCAACTGTGATCAACTGTGGGCATATTGATTAGCTCAGCATGAAAAGAGCTTTTTGCCTGACATGTTTGTGTTCTATATTTCACTTGGATGTTGTAAGTTACAACTGGATAAACAAATCACAAAATGTGTGAAAGTCAGAAAATAATTTTCTTGACATATGAAAAAAGCATAAACTGGAACATTGCACCATGCAAGAGAACCAACATTGAAAAAAATCCAGAATGGAAAATCAAGAGGTCAAAACTCAAATGAAAACCAACATGATTTTTTTTGTTTTGTTTTTGATCATTGGAGAGAGGTTTTAATCTGGCAATTGTTTAAATGGCTGCTTAACAATTGAAAAATGGAAGTTAAAGGGACAGGAAACCCACATTTTTTCTTTCATGATTTAGGTAGAACATACCATTTTAAAAACTTTTCAGTTTACTTCTATTATCAAATTTGGTGAGCCAATGACAATCGGTATATATATGCAGCCGCCAATCAGCAGCTAGAACCTTAGTTCTTTGCTGCTCCTAAGCTTACCTAGATAAACCTTTCAGCAAAGGATAAGAAGAGAAGGAAGCAAATTAAATAATAGAAGTACATTGGAAATGTGTTCAAAATGGTATGCTCTGTGCAAATCATGAATGTCTAATTCTGACTTTACTGTCCCTTTAAGCAACATATTGGTTCTTTGTCTTTAATAACACTTAAATTATTCCTTCACAAAGTTCTACTAGGCACGTAACATAAATCAATATTGAATGAATTAATAACCATGTATTAATTAGCCATTTCTGCATGTGTTTTGCTTGTTGGTGCTGTGCCAAAACTCACACAAAAAGTGCAAAGACTGTTTCTATTCATTTTATACACAGTCCATCTGCAGGAAAACCAGAATTTTCCAGTAGGGTGGAGTAACTTATTTGAACAGCTGTGCTAATACTGGTTTGAGATGCTATAGGAAACCCAAAGCCACAAATCAACTTTAAATGGATTGAAACATAACTTATTCATTTTTTATTTATTTTTTTTTCTCATTTTTTCATTTATTTTTTTTAGACAAAATATTAAGTGTTTTGTTTTTTTTATTTGGGAAAGCAATTCTAACTAGATGACTAGATCACCAAATGGTTAGAAACATTCTACAATTGAATTCTGCTTTGTGTTCATTTCTGGACTTAATATATGCATGAATATATTTCTGAATGAATGGAAAACATGATTTGTGAGCTAAGCTGACATTTAAAAAAACAAACATTTTAGGTTGTGGTTTTTGAGAAAGTGAAGTAGTAGGAACCACAGAAAAGAAAACAGGAAGTAAAGTTCTATTTATAGTCTAAACGGAAACAAAATAGTCTGTGGCTATTACGTCTGTCTATTACTAAGGCAAAACGTCTAACACATTCAGCCAACCCATAATATAAAAGAAAACATATGGTCTTATCAGAAATTAGGAGCATGATAGAAAAATATTTGATTTCCTTTGTAAAGAAAAACAAAAAAATTAATATCTTGTAATTGAGATAAAATTAATTTATATACATGCAAGCACTTCCTGTTGTTAAAGGGACAGTCAACATCAGAATTGTTGTTGTTTAAAAAGAAAGATAATCCCTTTATTACCCATTCCCCAGTTTTGCATAACCAACACAGTTATAATATTACATGTTTTACTTCTATATTACCTTGTATCTAAGCCTCTGCAGACTGCCCCTTATTTCAGTTTTTTTGACAAACTTGCATTTTAGCCAATCAGTGCTCACTCCTCTAAATTCACTTGCGTGAGCTCAATGTTGTCTATATGAAACACATGAACTAAAGCCCTCTAGTGGTGAAAACCCATTCCGATTAGAGGCAGCCTTCAAGGTCTAAGAAATGAGCATATGAATCTCCTAGGTTTAGCGTTCAACTAAGAATACCAAGAGAACAAAGCAAATTTGGTGATAAAATTAAATTGTAAAGTTGCTTAACCCCTAAACGACCGACGACGTATGGGGTACGTCCTCTAAAAAAATACACTTAACGACCGAGGACGTACCCAGTCGGTCTTGGAACTTTCCGGTTATTGCAGTGATGCCTCGATATCGAGGTATCCTGCAATAACCATACTTAGCCATCCGGGGAGCTGATCTCTACACTAAAGCTAAAATAAACCCTGCAAGCTCCCTACAAGCTACCTAATTAACCCCTTCACTGCTAGCCATAATACACGTGTGATGCCCAGCGGCATTTAGCAGCCTTCTAATTACCAAAAAGCAACGCTAAAGTCATATATGTCTGCAATTTCTGAACAAAGGGGATCCCAGAGAAGCATTTACAACTATTTGTGCCATAATTGCACAAGCTGTTTGTAATTTCAGTGAGAAACCTAAAGTTTGTGAAAAAGTGAACGATTTTTTTTATTTGATCGCATTTGGTGGTGAAATGGTCGCAGGAAATATACCAAAATGGGCCTAGATCAATACTTTGGGTTGTCTACTACACTACACTAAAACTAAAACTAACCCTATAAGCTCCCAACAAGCTCCCTAATTAACCCCTTCACTGCTGGGCATAATACACGTGTGGTGCGCAGTGGCATTTAGCAGCCTTCTAATTACCAAAAAGCAACTCCAAAGCCATATATGTCTGCTATTTCTGAACACAGGGGATCCCAGAGAAGCATTTACAACCATTTGTGCCATAATTGCACAAGCTGTTTGTAAAGAATTTCAGTGAGAAACCTAAAATTGTGAAAAAAATTAAGTTTTTTTTTTTTAATCTGAATGCATTTGGCGGTGAAATGGTGGCATGAAATATACCAAGATGGGCCTAGATAAATACTTGGGGTCGTCTACTACACTAAAGTTAAAATTAACCCTTGAAGCTCCCTACATGCTCCTTAATTAACCACTTTACTGCTGGGCATAATACACGTTTGGTGCGCAGTGGCATTTAGCGGCCTTCTAATTACCAAAAAGCAATGCCAAAGCCATATAAGTCTGCTATTTCTGAACAAAGGGGATCCCAGAGAAGCATTTACAACCATTTATGCCATACTTGCACAAGTTGTTTGTAAATAATTTCAGTGAGAAACCTAAAGTTTGTGAAACATTTTTTTTTTTTATTTGATTGCATTTGGCAGTGAAATGGTGGCATGAAATATACCAAAATGGGCCTAGATCAATACTTTGGGTTGTCTTCTAAAAAAAATATATACATATCAAGGGATATTCAGGGATTCCTGAAAGATATTAGTGTTCGAATGTAACTAGCGCTAATTTTGAAAAAATTGAAATAGCAAAGTGCTACTTGTACTTATTGCCCTATAACTTGCAAAAAAAAAACAAAGAACATGTAAACATTGGGTATTTCTAAACGCAGGACAAAATTTAGAAACTATTTAGCATGGGTATTTTTTGTTGGTTGTAGATGTGTAACAGATTGTGGGGGTCATAGTTAGAAAAAGTGTGTGTTTTTCCATTTTTCCCCTCATATTTTTTTATAGTAAATTATAAGATATGATAAAAATAATGGTATCTTTAGAAAGTCCATTTAATGGCGAGAAAAACGGTATATAATATGTGTGGGTACAGTAAATGAGTAAGAGGAAAATTACAGCTAAACACAAACACCGCAAAAATGTAAAAATAGCCTTGGTCCCAAACGGACAGAAAATGGAAAAGTGCTGTTGTCATTAAGGGGTTAAAATTACATGCCCTATTTAAATCGTGAAAGGTTGGCTGTCCCTTTTAATATAAATATATATATTTATTATTTTTTACTTAGGTTTCTGAAGTGCTTACTAGATGCAGAAAGTTGATTTGGGAGGTATAAAAGATAAGGATGATTTTTTCCAATTACCAAATGTTAATAAGCAAATGTATGTTTCATTATTATTAAATAGTTTGAAGTTTGTCTGAAACTTAGTATGGGTGGTCTGTATACTTTTTATTTATCGCCCCTGCCGGCACCCTGGTTGCTGTCATTTATCATTGGTGAGAGTGCAGTTCCTAACATTTATCATTGGTGAGAGTGGTGAGAGTGCAGTTCCTAACATTTCTGTGTGTGTATGTGTGTATATATAGATCATGTGTGTGCCATGATTTGTGTATTTCCTACCCATTTAAATGATTTTCCTTTACGAAAGTATTAACCAATAAAAAATAAATATGCATTATAAAGTGAATAAAACGTGCATTTTATTTATTTGCAATAAAAAGCAAAGTTATTTTTTACACAACTTGGAAATGATGTAAAATATATAATGTAGTGTTGGCAAGGAGGTTGAACAAAGTTTTTTTTCTAAGAATATTAAGTGCAAGAAAAACTTAGAATTGATTACATTTTGCCATTTTAAAATTGAAGAGGTTTTTAATATACTGTGCCAGGTGCTTTCAAAATAAAGTTTGGGGCCAACTGTGAGATTCATGTATGAGACACGTTTACAAGTAAAGGGTAAACTTGCTGCTACTATATGAATTTCTCTTGTAAAGGGAGCTTTGGTATTGCCCCTCCCCCAAGCTACAAGTTATATTGAATCTAGCTTGGTGTTCATAATCTGCTAAATTATTTAGAATTCCTAAATTTATTTACAAAATACAATTGCTTTCTGTAATAAAAATTATTGTTATAATAACTATTTAGAAATTAAAAAAACAAGACCACAGTGTGATATGGTTCAAATGTATGGGTGCGTAATCATTCAGTTGACTAACATGGGCAATGGAAATAAAAATATTTATTAACTAATATTTTCCACTCGATATTCTTCTTAATAGAAATGCAGAGACAATATAATAGAACACAAATCTGGAAACTATTTTGACTTCCTTTTTCCAAGAACATTACATGAAGTGGGTGTTTCATTTCCTAATACCTTGGACATCATCACCTTATGTTCATCTCTTTGCTCATGTTAGAGAGACATTACATACCCAATGGTGAAGACATCTCCTCATTTATTTTATGTCATTTATAGGACAGAGGGACCCATTCTTTAAAGGACCACTCAATGCAGTATATTAAGATACTAATAAAAAGACAAAGCAATAACACTCTGAATTTCAAATAAGTAGTAGATTTTTTTCTGACAAATTTATTTTTTCTCGCCACCCTTTATCATGTGACAGACATCAGCTAATCACAGACTAGTATACATATACCCTCTGATCTTCTGCACATGATCAGTAGGATCTTGTTCCCGAGAAAGTGTGAATATAAAAAGACTGTGCAAAATGTGATAATGGAAGTAAATTGGAAAGTGTCATAAAACTGCATACTCTTTCTGAATAAGAAAAGTTTATTTTGACTTGAGTGTCCCTTTAAAGGGACATTAAACCCAATTTTTTTTCTTTCATGATTCAGATAGAAGAAAATTAGAAAGTTGTTTGAAATGGTATTCTCTATTATCTAATTTGCTTCATTCTCTTGATATTCTTTCCTGAAACGCATATCTAGATATGCTCAGTAGCTTCTGATTGGTGGCTGCACATAGATGCCTCATGTGATTGGCTCACCAATATGCATTGCTATTTCTTTAACAAAGGATATCTAAAGATTGCAGCAAATTAGATAATAGAAGTAAATTGGAATGTTGTTTAAAATTGTATTCTCTATCTGAATCATGAAAGAAAAATGTAGGGTTTAGTGGCCCTTTAAGTGTCAGGGTCTTTGCAGAAAAAAAATTCTACCGCTGGAAGCTAGACAGATTTTTATGATTTTACTATGTGCCCATATGGACTTTATTCTTGAGTTTAAATTTAAATGTTAGATGGGTTTTTTTTTTTATAGATTTCTTAATCACATGACTGGCACAGCCCATAAACGACAGCATTTAGTAGGCCTACTCATACATGGCTTTTTCATGGCATAACAAAAACATGCCATCAGGCTAAACTATCCCATGTATCTAATTTAACCCTATAAATGAAATATATTGTACACAATTGAACACCTTAAGGAATATAAAACTAAAAATACAATCCATTAGTGATGAAAGCTAATCTATCCCACATACTCAATTTAAATTGCCTGGGGAATTGCATATGGGTGGGAAGGCATCTGGGAGTGTGAAGATTAGTGTGTGTAAGGTTGGGATGGCACCTTGGGGTATTTGTGTGTCAGGACAGCTGGGGGGATTGCACAAAGGTGGTAGGGTAACTGGGAGCATGTGTGCAAGGGTAAGTGAGAACCTGTGGCACTCATATGGGTGGGCTACCACCTAAAGGTATGTGCCAAGTTAGAGGAGTGCATTCATGGGGAGTGTAAACAAGAGTATAATGATGGGAGTCTGTCTTAGGTTGTGTACAAGAATTGTGCATGTGTTTGTTAGGTTTGTAGAGTTTCTAGAGTGTGGAAGACCACCTGGGGGTTCTGTGTAAGTGTAGGAGACATTGGAATGTTCACATGGGTAGGAAGAGTGTCTGTGCATATGCATAAAAGTGAGGAAGTGCATGATACTCGGACAATACTTGGTAAGCGTGTGTAAGTGTTAGAGATTGTCTAGGTGTCTGTGTGTGTGCCCACCATGTGTGTGAATGGAAGAGGGTGTGCAAGAATGCGGATCACCTTTCCTTGCAACTTTGGAGAGGTGATTTATTTATGGGCTTGGGAATGGATGAGACAAAAGTTCCAAGGTCTTCAAATAATTGTAAAAAGTTTTTATTTTGTTAATAGTCTAACCCTATCTTTTATATAATTTAAGTTTATATTATGTTTAAACAAATTTCTGTTTAAATTTAAATTCTCAAATTTTGCATAACTTTTAAAAATGATTATTCTGATATTTGGCAGTTTTGTAGCTATTACTAGTGTAGCTGTTGGGGTATTTTTTTGGGGGGGATTTTTTTGGAGTTATACAATCATATAATGTCTTTGCCAATGCCATATTACCCATCTTGTTACAATTTATTTTTCTCCTTTATATTGTTAAACGTAACTAAGAAGATAAAACAAAACATCATAGGGCTAGATTACATATGCAGCGTTGCCCGCAAAAGCCAATGATGCCGGTTTTTACGCAATTTCTCTATGACATATACGGTGGCGCGTATATTTCACCCGTCGCCCACAATTTTTACTCCCATTAATTAACATAGAGCCACGTCGCAAATTGGTATCACATATTCAGCGCAAGGACTTACGCGGCAAAAATGGAGAAATTTTATTCCATTTTCACCTCGCCACACATAGGCAGGCGCAGCAAGCCTTGCACTGAAAATGTGAGCACCGTAACTCCCATAACTCCCTGAAAATATTAACACCTAACGCATGCGCAATATCTATCTACCTGTCGACCGCTAACCTCCACCGCAATAACTAATAAATAATAACAATAACTAATAAAACTCTTAACCCCTAATCCTCCATTAACCCACATCACAATAAACCTAATAAATCGATTAACCACCAAACCCCCACAACGCAATTAACCTAATTAAGCTATAAACTCCTAAACCACCAACCCCCCACAACGCAAATAACTAATTAAATTACTAAGCCCCCTAACCTAACACCCCCCTAAATTAACCCCAATTACCTAAATAAAAAAATAGTAAGTTACAATTAAAAAACCTAACATTACTTTTAAAATTAAAAAAAATAAATTTAATTTAATCTAAAATTACAAAAAATAAAAAGTCTAACATTACAGAAAATAATAAACCAAATTATCAAAAATAAAAAAATTAAACCTAATCCCTATGAAAATAACCCCCCCCCCCAAAAAAAAAACACCCCCTAATTTAATACTAAACTACCAAGAGCCCTTAAAAGGGCATTTGTTGTAGGGCGTTGCCCTAAATTAAACAGCTCTTTTTCATTAAAAAAAAAATCTTAGTCCCCCCAAACAGTAAGCCCCCCCCACTCACCAAACCACCCAAAATAAAAATAATTAACACTAAAAAACCTAAGAGCTACCCATTGCCCCTAAAGGGGCATTTGTATGGGCATTGCCCTTAAAAGGGCATTCAGCTCTTTTGCAGTGCCCAAATCCCTATTCTAAAAAAATAAATAAAAAAAAAAAAAATCCTAACTCTAACCCCGGAATAGGTACTTACCGTTCCTGCAGTCAGGCGGAGAAAGTCTTCTTCTAAGCGGTGAAGTCTTCTTCCAAGCGGCGATATCTTCTTCCATCGCGGCAACGTATTCTATCTTCATCCAGGACCAAGCCGACGCAGAGCGAAGATGAGATAAGCGCGAAACAGAAGACCGGCAACCGCGGAGCCATTGAGCGTGAAGATCCTCTTTGTACGATCACCGCCGCACACTGAGGATTGAATTCAAGGTATGCATTTAAATATGGGGTACCTTGCATTCCTTTTGGCTGATTTGGATCTTCAAATTCAAATCATCCAATAGGATGAGAGCTACTGAATTAGGTTTATTGCGATGTGGGGGTTTGGTGGTTTAGTAGTAAATAGATTAATTAGGTTTATTGTGATGTGGAGGTTTGGTGGTTTAGGGGTTAATACTTTTATTAGGTAGATTGCGATGTGGGGGAATGGCGGATTAGGGGTTAATAGTTTAATTAGGCATATTGCATTGTGGGGGTTGTCGGTTCAGGGGTTAATACATTTATTATTAGTTCCGATATGGGGGTGATAGCGTATATAGGGGTTTTGACTTGTCAGGTTTATTTTTGGGAGGGGTGTTGGACTTTTACGGGAGATTTTTTTTTCTTTCTTAGGTGCCGGCAGTTTCTAAAGTGCCGTAAGTCACTAGCGACTCCAGAAATTTTTATTTACGCACATTTCTGGACATCGCTAGTTTATCCGACTTACGGCACTTTATGAACTACCGACGGGGTTTATGTGATTCCTTGATGTGCGAGGTGAAATTACGGGCGGCGCGGGTTTCAGCAGTTACACTGGAGCATGCACTGTATATGTAATCTCGCCCATAGTGTCACAACATTAATGTCACGTTTATGCATAAGTTAGTCTCATACACTTGGGTCCATATCCCACTGAAGGGTCCAAAAATGATGTATCATACATCCACCCCATGTTTATTAAATGAGACCAAGGTTCTATACTCCATTCCCATCTGACCTGTCGTAACTCCTATGAGTTGCCAATATAATACGTCTTAAGAATTCAATCTCTCCACATGTTATTTGCATCTGTTCATATAAAGATTTACATATATTTTTAATAAAATAATATTCCTCTAGCTTTATTATCTGATCACATCTATGTATGTAAGGATTAAAGCGTAAATTTTGCTCTACTTGTAATATCAGCACAAATTAAAATGGTGGCAAAAAGACGATATTGCTTACGGCAAACAGTTTGCGCCTCACTTGTAATCTAGCCCTTATTCTTCTTAGTCAAGAGATCTTGCCCTTTTGCTTTCTCCGTGTCTGTGAAAATTATAACTAGTGGAAAATTATGGGTGGTAGCATAATCTATTAAGTGGATCGCCCTCACCGTGTCATCGCCTGCCTCTATTATGTATAAACCCCCTGGTCTCCATGTTTTAACTTTGGTAGGAACACAATGAGCATATTAGCTAGGATCTTGGCATAGATCTTTATATCAGTGTTGAGAAGCGATATAGCTCTATAATTTTCCACCTTATATTTGCCTACTAACAAGGTTTTTGGTAAAACTAATATGTCTGTTGTTAATGTTTCTTCAAGGAAATGGTAAGTATGATCTATACAGTTATATAAAGGGTGGAGGTGCGGGGCAAGTATATCTATATATTTTTTATAGTAACCGTTTGTATAGCCAAAGGAGCTTTTTTAGAAGGAAGGTCTTTTATAACCAATTTGATTGCCTCAATGCTAAATGGATTATTAATTTGCTCTCTATTCTTTTCATATAGAATAGGGAGAAACAAGTCTCTTACAAATCGGTTTATGACATCAGGAGATGAAGCAGTTAGGTATTTGTTCTGTTGAGTTCAATTCCTTTTTTGCTTTATCAACAAGATTAAGGATTATATGTTCTATTCTGTTCTGTTTTTATGCTTTAATTTCGTAGCAAATAATATTCTGCACTTACTTTCCCTATCAAAGAATGTTTGTCTCAGTAGAAAGAGGTATCTCTTACAATCCTTATGAATAATACTATTTAATTTAGATTTATATTCCTCCAGATCTTTCAAGATTTCCATATTACAAGGGTCAGCTTATGTTCCACCTCTATATCCTCTATCTTGTTTAATAGATGATTGAGGAATTCTTAACTTAAGTGACTTTACATTGATCAGTTCCCCTCTCAAATCTCCTACAGAGATTTGTGCCTCCACCCAGGTACCGGAGACACAGCGATCCCAGCAGATGCAATCCGATATGGTGATGGTGACGCTGGTACTTCCAAAGGCCTCAAACTCAGTTGTCCTCCAAATGAATCATTGCTGTGATTACAGGTGGCAGATTTGTTACGATGCTTCACTGCTCTCCTATCTTGTGCAATGCTGATGTGTATGCTCCATCTACAAGGTCAGGAGCATTTGTCTGGCAAAGAGCTCTGTTAGTGTGTGGCCATGTTCGGGCACAGCCAGGCTCTGCCCACTTGTATAGATGTTTTTAAGTTATCTAATGTAGACTAAGTGGTGTTTTTTAGAAAAATATAGTTGACTTATACTTGGAATTTCTAGAGAGCTCTATAGAAGACATGGCTGAATGTATTTTTATTAAACTTTTGGTATTTGGAATGTATAACTTTATTGATTTTAAGTAATATTTATTATACTAGCTATATTTTTATGCATGTTCAGTAATCATTTTCCCCACTTATGCCATATAATACTATACACAGTTGAGCACCTCATCTCTTGCTTATCTCTTGCCTTAGCAGCAACCTCTACTCCCCCATCACCTTCACCCAAGAGGTGGAGGGACATCAGAAGTCATACAAGGGGGGTACAGGGAGGAATGATTTATACGCAGTCAGCACATGGCAGTGCTCAGACACATTCAATCATACATCTAGAGGAATTTAGAGGAGTGCAGCATCCTATCCAGCCGGAGTCAGCATACTAAGGCACTGTGGCTGATCTCTGTAGCAACCCAAGTGTTGTAGGTTCGATCCCCGGCGAGGTCCACTCAGCCTTTCATCCTTCCGAGGTTGATAAAAATGAGCAGCGCCTTGAGACCCTTATGGGTGA
>NC_069504.1:775195485-775317985 GCF_027579735.1 Bombina bombina
TATATATGTATATATATATATATATATATATATATATGTATATATATATATGTATATATATATATATATATATATATATATGTATATATATATATGTATGTATATATATATATATATATATATATGTATATATATATATGTATGTATATATATATATATATATATATGTATATATATATGTATGTATATATATATATATATATATATATATATATATATGTATGTATGTATGTATATATATATATATATATATGTATATATATATATATATATGTGTGTATATATATATATGTATATATATATGTATATATATATATATATATGTATGTATATATATATATGTATATATGTATGTATATATATATATATATATATGTATGTATATATATATATATATATGTATATATGTATGTATATATATATATATATATATGTATGTATATATATATATATATATTTATATATATATATATATATATATATATATATATATATAATTGGATACCCCAGCTACCCTGACTGGGTAGCTCTGCCAAAAGGGTCCTGCTTTCTCCCTACCGACTGCAGCTCTGTAGCCACCAAGTGATTACAGCCAGTAGCCCACCCTGATACCAGACAGCACCAGTATTCAGGATCCCACCCTGTGACAGACTCGGCTACCCCGACTAGGTAGCTCTGCCAGGGGGGCCTTCCTATACCTGACAAAAGGCAGCTATGTAGCTAAGAAAGTGATTATAGCAATCCCCACCCAAATAACTAGACAGACTAGCATTTAGGTGAAACAATAACTGATTTTATTAGAAAATACACACTCCTTTTATACACAAACAAAGGGTTTTATCTTACTCTCAAATCTCCCGCAATTCCCGCCCCTCCAGACAGGCTGGCACCATAGCACCCACAGTCCCACAGAGTCCTAGGACACAGAGGTGGTGGTTTCGGGTGATCCCGGGGGAGCGGCAGCACTTCCAGGATGTCATTTGAAAGCTCTCGGTCCCCAGATGCCACAGTCCAATAAGTGGCGTGATTCATTACTGGGGACCGGAGTTACAGCCTGGTAAATATAGGGGGGTAGAGGGGGGTCAAAAACCCCCAGTTCCCAAAGGAGCTACCCTTTGACAATTCTCCCACCTCTTGTCCCCTCTAGGGGCTACCAATCCCCAAAAGAGTGGAGCTCTGGGGCAAAGGGCTGCTGGAGCGACCAGGGGTAAAGCTAGTGGGTGTCTGGTGTGGTGCGGCCGACTGGGAGTTCCAGGAGCCTGTCCAGGCTAGAAGGGTTTTCCCGGTCAGAGATCATCTCTTCTCTGATAAAGTTCATATAGTAGAAACAACAGATATCACCAATTTGGGAGATCCCGTAAGCTGTGAAATGGCCAAATCTGGTGTAAAAGGGAGTTAGTCAGGTAGTAGGTGGGTGGGGGGAAGCCTGGGGGGTCTGGTATCCGTTAAATCTCCCCCCCTTCCAGTTCGGCAGACCCAGCTAGACCCTTAACAAGTAGGCCTGAGGCTGTCCGATGCTGGCCCTCCACTTGGTTGCAAGGAGAGTCATCCCATCCCTCCTGGACTTGGGGCATCCATGGTGTTTCCCGCTGGCCTTCATTCCCTGCGCCCGGGGTGTCATGATTCTCCGTTCATCGCCGTGTCGCCGCGGCTCCCGGAGATCTTCTGGGTTCCTACGTCACGTTGCTAGGCAACGTGACGCATTCTCTAGACAACCCCTATGACGTAACGGCCTCTCTCTGCCTTTAAATCTCGGCGGGAGATTTACTCGGGGCCCGTTTGTTCGCTTCTGCCGGACCCTACCTATGTGAGTTATTTTTTGGAGTCTGAACCTATCCTTCATGACCTTGTTTTGCCTATATCTCTTGCCTACTAATCTTTTGCTTATGAACCTGCTTAAGAGGACTTTATTATTTGTTTGCTTTCAATCCTGCTTAAAAAGACATTATCATCTGTTTGCTTGCTAATCCTGCTAATAAGGACATAACATTTGTTTGCTGACAATCCTGCTTAAAGGGACATTAACATTTGTTTGTGGACACCTGCTTAAAGGGACTTTATCTTTGCTTGCTTTAATCCTGCTAATAAGGACATAATCATTTGTTTGCTGACTATCCTGCATAAAAGGACATTAACTTTTGTTTTCTAACAACCTGCTTAAAGGGACACTCTTTGTTTGTTACAAACCCGCAAGAAAGAAACATTATCATTTGTTCTCTGATAACCTGCCTAAAGGGACATAATCTTTGTTTGTTTCAATTTCCCTGAGAAAGGAACGCTATCTCCTGTAAATCAATTCTGTCCTCAAGAAGATATATTGAATTACTATTCTTTTGGAAAGTTCTTATATCCTGCTTATTTTGTTTCCTGAGTGGGTCACGTCCTGGATATTTCTCAGTGTGCCAGCGTGTGTTTTAATATCCACGCTAGCAGTTGGGTTAAATCCTGAACTAACTAAATACGGCTGTCATTACAAACGGGCCATAAATGGACCCCACTGAATTATCCATGGCCGTGACTCACCAGGGACAATTATTGGGATCTCATGCTACCCACTTGCAATCCTTGGATACTAAGCTGGATCAAATCACTACATTATTACAGAGCTTGGTTGCTCCTATCCCTCCCAATCCTAATATTGAGGCATCTCCCCCTCCTATTCCCATCAACCAATCGCAAGGACATTTGAGTCCTAGGATTCCTCTTCCAGATAAATATGATGGGAATCCTGAAGACTGTAGGGGATTTCTGAATCAATGTCGACTTCACTTTCGTAACAGTCCTACCCTTTTTGCTACTCCCTCATCTCGGATTACATTCCTTATTTCCTTAATGAAAGGAAGAGCTTTGGCCTGGGTATCACCTCTGTTAGAAAAAGATGATCTTATACTTCAGGATGTGGATGCTTTTCTTTCTGTTTTTTCTAATGTGTTTGACAAACCTGGAAGGACTTCCGCTGCTGAAGCTTCTCTATTAGACCTACGTCAGGGTGCTCAACCAGTGTCTCAATATGCCATTGAGTTCCGCACTCTTGCATCTGAAACTACTTGGAATCAGGGAGCTCTTAGAGCAGCTTTTCGCAAAGGACTTTCAGAACGTCTCAAAGATGAATTGGTGTATCGGGAACTTCCAGAATCCCTAGAAGCCTTAATAAATCTTTGCATCAGTCTTGATTCTAGATATCGTGAATGCCAACAAGAAAGAGAAAGAAACCAGAGGTCATCAACTCGAACTCCTTTTCGTCTGGCTCCTCGTTTTTCTAACCCGGTAACGACTGCCTCTCCTTCTCCTGATCAGGCTGAACCTATGGAAGTAGGAACCATAAAATTAACAGAAACTGAGCGTTTGAGAAGACGGTCTCTTGGCCTGTGTCTATACTGTGGCCTTAAAGGGCATTTATTAAAGGATTGTCCTACCAGGCCAGTAAAAGCCAGGGCTTAACTTCTGTCCAGGGAACTAAGTTAAGCCAAAAACAAGTTCATTCCCTCTATAATAAACTCTTTGTTCCTGTAACCCTTCAATTGGGTGATAACAAGATTCATACCCAAGCTCTTATTGATTCTGGTGCTGATTTCCACAGCACAAAAAAATGATAGGAAAATTGTTAAATAAACTTAGCCTTTATTGTTCCATTTCAGCACTTGGCACACAGCAGCAAAAAAAGCAACGTTTCGGGCTGTTAACCCTTACTCATGCTTATAAGATAATTTAACAATTTAACAATTTTCCTATCATTTTTTGGTGCTGTGGAAATCAGTTGTCTACATATTACAGAGAGGTGTGTGCAGTGGCCCTCTACCACGAGCATCAGGTGTGTGCTGTCTGTCACTTGGGAACTGATTGATTCTGGTGCTGGAGGAGTGTTCATTGACTCCACTTTTGTGTCTACTCACACTATTCCCTTACTAAGAAAGAAGTTTTCAGTTTCCGTCTCTACTGTTAGTGGAGATCCTTTGGGTTCCGGACTCATCCAGTTTACTACTATACCCATACTTTTTTCTGTCGGAGTACTTCATTGTGAGAGGATATGTTTTGATGTGATTACTACTCCTCAATTTCCCATAATCCTGGGTCTTCCTTGGCTTCAGTTACATAATCCTACCTTTTCTTGGACTCATGGTGAACTCACCTCCTGGGGATTATCTTGCCATACTAACTGTCTTCAAGCACTTACTAAAATACCACTCACTATTGCTCTTACTACCGACACTTCTGGTCCTCTACCTACGCAGTATCAAGACTTTGTCGATGTCTTTTCTAAAAAAGAAGCAGAACGTCTTCCTCCTCATCGTTCATTTGATTGCCCTATTGATCTTCTTCCTGGGGCTCCTTATCCTCGAGGCAAAACTTACCCACTTTCCAGACCTGAAAATGTAGCCTTGGAAGAATATATCAAAGATAATTTGGCCAGAGGATTCATTCGACCCTCCTCTTCTCCTGTAGGGGCTGGATTCTTCTTTGTGGGAAAGAAGGATGGCGGACTGCGACCTTGTATTGATTACAGAGGGTTAAATCAAATTACCATCAAGAACAGTTATCCTTTACCCCTAATACCTGAATTATTCACATATCTTCAAGGTTCCACCATTTTTACCAAGCTCGATCTCCGTGGAGCATACAACCTTATCCGTATGCGCAAGGGTGATGAGTGGAAGACAGCCTTTAACACTCGATTTGGGCATTATGAGTATCTGGTCATGCCGTTTGGGCTGTGTAATGCCCCTGCTGTTTTTCAACACTTCGTGAATGAGATTTTTCGGGATTTCTTGAATATTTTTGTCATCATTTATCTTGACGATATATTAATTTTTTCTCAAAACTACCAAGATCATATACATCACGTCAGGAAAGTACTTCAACGTTTAAGAGATAACCATCTATTTGCTAAACTGGAAAAATGTTCTTTTCATCAAAGGTCCATTCCCTTTTTGGGATATGTAATCTCTGAATCAGGATTTGAAATGGATCCAACTAAACTCTCTGCCATTTTGGAGTGGCCTAAACCTGATTCTCTTAAAGCTCTGCAACGTTTCCTGGGGTTTGCCAGTTATTACAGGAAATTCATCAAAGGTTTTGCTACTATTACGTCACCTCTTTCGTCTCTCACCAGGAAAGGACAAAACTGTAAAGAATGGCCTCCTGAAGCTGTTGAAGCTTTTGATTCTCTCAAAAGAGCTTTCTCTTCTGCACCTATCCTGCGTCACCCAAATCCGGATTTTCAATTTATTCTTGAAGTGGATGCTTCTTCAGTTGCTGCTGGGGCTGTTCTTTCCCAACGTATACCTGACACAGGAAAGATTCACCCTGTGGGATTCTTCTCCAAGAAATTTTCTCCTTCTGAATTAAATTATGATGTAGGCAATAAGGAGTTACTTGCTATTAAAATGGCCCTGGATGAATGGAGGCATTGGTTGGAAGGCACTTCTTTACCATTTACTATACTCACGGATCATAAAAACCTTCTCTATCTTCAAACGGCTAAACGACTGAACTCCAGACAGGCACGTTGGTCTTTGTTCTTCTCACGTTTTCATTACAATCTGTCTTATATTCCCGGTTCTAAGAACATCAAGGCTGACGCCCTTTCCAGACAATTTCAAGATACTTCAACTCCTGAATCTGGTACCATACTTCAACCTCATAAAGTCTTAGCCCAGTTATCAACCTCGTGGTTACATGACTTACAATCTGCTCAAAAGGATCTTCCTTTGTCTTGCAAACCTCCTGATGGCCTACTCTTTGTTCCTAAACGTCTTCGTTCCAAGATTCTATATTGGGCTCACGACAGTCCTCTCTCTGGACATCCTGGCATCAGTAACACCGTTCGAAGGCTCAAGCAACATGTCTGGTGGCCTACTCTGTCTCAAGATGTTACAGATTATGTCTCAGTATGTACACAGTGTGCCAGCAATAAGACTCCTCGTCAACTTCCCTCCGGTTTGCTCCAACCGTTACCCATTCCTCATCAGCCTTGGACCCATTTATCCATGGATTTTATTAACGATCTCCCTCTTTCAGCTGGAAACAACACTATTTGGGTGGTTGTTGACAGGTTCACTAAGACAGCTCACTTCATTCCTTTACCTGGTTTACCATCTGCTAAAAGACTTTCCGAACTTTTTCTCTTACACATCGTGAGATTACATGGCTTCCCTCTGAACATCGTTTCGGATAGAGGAGTACAATTTGTTTCTCGGTTTTGGAGATCACTCTGCAAACACTTTGGAACAACTATCTCTTTGTCTACTTCACATCATCCGGAGTCTAATGGCCAAACCGAAAGGGTTAACCAGTGCCTTGAAACTTATTTGAGGCATTATGTGGATCATCATCATTCTAATTGGACTGGTTACCTTCCACTAGCCGAATTGGCCCATAACACACGTTACAACTCCTCTCTTCAGACCTCTCCTTTTCATGCAGCCTATGGTTTTCAACCCAGAACGTTTCCTCTACACACTTCTTCTACAGAAAATCCTGCTTCTGATCTATCCGCCAGGAGGTTAACTCGTCATTGGAAGAAGATACGCCTTCTTCTTTCCAAGGCTTCTGAACGTTATAAGTTCTATTCTGATCTTCGGTGACGGAAGGCTCCCAAATATCGGCCTGGCGATAAGGTTTGGGTTTCTTCACGTCATCTTCGCCTCAAGCAGCCTTCCACCAAATTGGGACCACGATATGTGGGTCCTTTCCGGATACTGGGTCAAGTATGTCCTACTGCTTACCGAATTGCTCTGCCCAAGACCCTCAAAGCCCATCCGGTATTCCACGTATCACTTTTGAAACCTGTATTATCTAATAGGTATTCTAAACCTATGCTCAAACCTCCACCTCTTTTGATTCATGGACGACCTGAATTTGAGGTCAGTCACATCCTGGATTCCAAACTTCGTGGTGAGAGACTGTATTATCTCATTCATTGGAAGGGTTATCCCATTACGGAACGATCCTGGAAACCTGCCCGGCAGGTGCGTGCCCCTGCCTTAATTAAGGCCTTTCACAAGTCTCACCCTACTAGGCCTGGTCCTGTCCCCCGGAGGGGTCCTTGAGGGGGGGGTGATGTCATGATTCTCCGTTCATCGCCGTGTCGCCGCGGCTCCCGGAGATCTTCTGGGTTCCTACGTCACGTTGCTAGGCAACCTGACGCATTCTCTAGACAACCCCTATGACGTAACGGCCTCTCTCTGCCTTTAAATCTCGGCGGGAGATTTACTCGGGGCCCGTTTGTTCGCTTCTGCCGGACCCTACCTATGTGAGTTATTTTTTGGAGTCTGAACCTATCCTTCATGACCTTGTTTTGCCTATATCTCTTGCCTACTAATCTTTTGCTTATGAACCTGCTTAAGAGGACTTTATTATTTGTTTGCTTTCAATCCTGCTTAAAAAGACATTATCATCTGTTTGCTTGCTAATCCTGCTAATAAGGACATAACATTTGTTTGCTGACAATCCTGCTTAAAGGGACATTAACATTTGTTTGTGGACACCTGCTTAAAGGGACTTTATCTTTGCTTGCTTTAATCCTGCTAATAAGGACATAATCATTTGTTTGCTGACAATCCTGCTTAAAGGGACATTAACATTTGTTTGCGGACACCTGCTTAAAGGGACTTTATCTTTGCTTGCTTTAATCCTGCTAATAAGGACATAATCATTTGTTTGCTGACTATCCTGCATAAAAGGACATTAACTTTTGTTTTCTAACAACCTGCTTAAAGGGACACTCTTTGTTTGTTACAAACCCGCAAGAAAGAAACATTATCATTTGTTCTCTGATAACCTGCCTAAAGGGACATAATCTTTGTTTGTTTCAATTTCCCTGAGAAAGGAACGCTATCTCCTGTAAATCAATTCTGTCCTCAAGAAGATATATTGAATTACTATTCTTTTGGAAAGTTCTTATATCCTGCTTATTTTGTTTCCTGAGTGGGTCACGTCCTGGATATTTCTCAGTGTGCCAGCGTGTGTTTTAATATCCACGCTAGCAGTTGGGTTAAATCCTGAACTGACTAAATACGGCTGTCACGGGGATTGTCACCCAATGCTGCGTCCCAAACAAGTTTTCTAAGGCCGGCTCCAGAACATTTGCCCACCCACAAGTCCCAGTCACAATGACAGAGGAGCCTCTGGGTCCTCCCAGAAAAGGCCTCAGCTGCTAGAGAGAAGGCGGGGTAGCTGGGGTTGCAGCAGCCCAAGGTTGGGGACCTGGGCAGACTGTCCAGCATTCCTGGAAAATCCCATTGGTTCCCAATTGAGTTCCCATTGGAAAATCCTCCTTGTTGGGTGAGCTGAAACCTTTCACTTAAGTTGCTGTCAGTACCAAGGTCCCCCCAAACCCTTTATCCAGCTCCCATTCCCTAGGGAATGGCATCTGGCACACATGAGGACCACATTTCAAAGTAGGTACATTCAGATTTTGGGACAACATTGTGGATTCACATAGGTTTGGTAAGTTAACTACCCCCTGCTTTTCCTCCCGGCAACTGTTTTCCACATTGTCCCCAACACAGTTCTTAACAGTACCTCAGGTTTTGTTGGGCTCTCCTTTAGCACTCCCTGTGGGCAGGTGTTGTGTTTGGGGACATAACCGCACTGCAACTGGCCCCAATTTTTCCCCAGCAATACATTAACAGGGACATCCTCAGAGATCCCTACCTCCTGCAAATTTTTCTCCTCACCCCATCCAGAGGCACATATGCCGCTGGCACCGCATGGCACTCCCCGCAAACTTCTTGATTATCCACAGTCTCATGGGGTTAATATCCTCTGCAACTTCAGGGCGTACTAAGCGATATCTAGCCCAAGTGTCCTGAAGCCTCCTGGTCACACTGTCTCCCTCTGTGACACTCTGCTGATTACCTGCCGACCCATCCACAAACAAAGCTATTGCAGGTTTCCTGGCTATATTCCCACTACAGACTGTAGGTGGTAGTTGCTCCTTGGTGGGCGGGAAAAGGGTAGAGACCCTGCCAAGCTACTGAGGGGAGAGACTGGCTGTCTCTTCTCCCGAGAAGGAGATCTACTGCTGGGGAGGGAGGTCGGTTACCTCCACTCCATGGGAAACTGCACTGCTGCTGGGGAGGGAGACTGGCTGTCTCTGCTCCCTGGAAGTGGTTCTGCTGCTGGGGAGGGAGACCAACTGTCTCCACTTCCTGGAAGGGGTTCAGCTGCTGGGGGGACAGACAGACTGTCTCGGCTTTCTGGAAGGGGTTCGGCCGCTGGGGAGAGATGTCTGCCACCTCTCCCTCAAAGGGGTGCTGCCGCTGGGGAGGGAGACCAGACCGACTGTCTTTGCTCCCTGGAAGGGGTTCAGCTACTAGGGAGAGAGGTCTGCCACCTCCTCTCCCTGGAAGGGTTGCTGCCTCTGGGGAGGGAGACCGACTTTCTCGGCTCTCAGGTAGGGGTCCTTTGGAAGGGGAGAGAGGCTGACTACCTCTGCTCCCGGAAGACGGCTCTGCTGCTGGGGAGGGAAGCCTACTTCCATCTCTCCCTGCACCTGGCTCTGCCGCAGGGGAGAGAGACTGACTGTCTCCTATCCCAGGAAGGGGTTCTGTTGACGGGGAGGGAGGACAACTACCTCCACTCCTGGGGGATGGATCTGCCTCTGGGGAGAGAAATTGACTGCCGTCTATCCTGGTACCTGGCTCTGCAGCTGGGGAGAGAGAAATCTACTGTCTCATCTCCCAGTAAGGGGTTCTGTTGAAGGGGAGGGAGGATGATTACCTCCCTGCACCTGCCTCAGCCACTGGGGGAGAGACCGACTGTCTCTTCTCCCAGGAAGAAGTTCTGTTTAAGGGAAGGGAGAATGACTACCTCCACTCCCGAGGGATGGCTCTGCTGCTGGGGAGAGAAACAGACTGCCGTCTCTCCCTGCACCTGGCTCTGCTGCTGGGGAGACAGACTGACTGTTCCCTCTCCGAGAAAGGGGTTCTGATAAAGGGGAGGGAGGATGACTACCTTCACTCCCGGGGGATGGCTCTGCCACTGGGGAGGGAGGGCTGCCACCTACTCTCCCTAAAAGGAGTGCTGCTGCTGGGAGGGAGACTGACTATCTCCTCTCCCTGGATTCCCAGGCCTGCTGCAGGTGCTGGGCAGAGGTCATTGGCTCTCTGCCCTGTTGCCAACGCTTCTGCTGGGGTGGCTCCCTGGTCCAAGACCATAAGCTTGGGGCCAGGCTGCTGATTTATTTTCCACATTGTCCCCAACAGTTCTTAACAGTACCTCCAGGTTTTGTTGGGCTCTCCTTTAGCACTCCCTGTGGGCAGGTGTTGTGTTCGGGGACATAACCACACTGCAACTGGCCCAAATCTTTCCACAGCAACACATTAACAGGGACATCCTCAGAGATCCCTACCTCCTGCAAATTTTTCTCCTCACTCCCATCCAGAGGCACATATGCCGCAGGCACCGCAGGGCACTCCCCGCCAACTTCTTGATTATTCACAGTCTCTGCCGGATTAATATCCACTGCAACTTCAGGGTGTACTATGCGATATCTAGCCCCAGTGTCCTGAAGCCTCTTGGTCACACTGTCTCCCTCTGTGACACTCTGCTGATTACCTGCCGACCCACCCACAAAAAAAGCCATTGCAGGTTTCCTGGCTATATTCCCACTCCAGACTGTAGGTGGAGGTGGCTCCTTGGTGGGGCAGGCAAAACTTGGGTGCCCAAACTTGTGGCACCAGCTGTATGGGCGGGTGTCCCCTTGGCCCAATGCCATGCCTGCCCCCTGTGGGAAATCCTCCTGGGCAGGAAAAGGGTAGAGACCCTGCAAAGCTACTGAGGGGAGAGACCGGCTGTCTCTTCTCCCGAGAAGGAGATCTACTGCTGGGGAGGGAGGTTGGCTTCCTCCGCTCCATGGGAAACTGAGCTGCTGCTGGGGAGGGAGACTGGCTGTCTCTGCTCCCTAGAAGGGATTCTGCTGCTGGGGAGGGAGACCAACTGTCTTTGCTTCATGGAAGGGGTTCGGCTGCTGGGGAGGGAGACAGATTGTCTTGGCTTACTGGAAGGGGTTAGGCCGCTGGGGAGAGATGCCTGCCACCTCTCCCTGAAATGGGTGCTGCCGCTGGGGAGGGAGACCGACTGTCTCCACTCCCTGGAAGTTTTTCGGCCACTGGGGAGAGAGGTCTGCAACCTTCTTTCCCCAGAAGGGTTGCTGCCTCTGGGGAGGGAGACCGACTGTTTTGGCTCTCAGGTAGGGGTCCTTTGGAAGGGGAGAGAGGCTGACTACCTCTGCTCCCGGAAGACGGCTCTGCTGCTGGGGAGGGAAGCCTACTTCCATCTCTCCCTGCACCTGGCTCTGCCGCTGGGGAGAGAGACCGACTGTCTCCTATCCCAGGAAGGGGTTCTGTTGACGGGGAGGGAGGACAACTACCTCCACTCCTGGGGGATGGATCTGCCTCTGGGGAGAGAAACTGACTGCCGTCTATCCTGGTACCTGGCTCTGCAGCTGGGGAGAGAGAAATCTACTGTTTCATCTCCCAGTAAGGGGTTCTGTTGAAGGGGAGGGAGGATGATTACCTCCCTGCACCTGCCTCAGCCACTGGGGGAGAGACCGACTGTCTCTTCTCCCAGGAAGAAGTTCTGTTTAAGGGAAGGGAGAATGACTACCTCCACTCCCGAGGGATGGCTCTGCTGCTGGGGAGAGAAACAGACTGCCGTCTCTCCCTGCACCTGGCTCTGCTGCTGGGGAGACAGACTGACTGTCCCCTCTCCGAGAAAGGGGTTCTGATAAAGGGGAGGGAGGATGACTACCTTCACTCCCGGGGGATGGCTCTGCCACTGGGGAGGGAGGGCTGCCACCTACTCTCCCTAAAAGGAGTGCTGCTGCTGGGAGGGAGACTGACTATCTCCTCTCCCTGGATTCCCAGGCCTGCTGCAGGTGCTGGGCAGAGGTCATTGGCTCTCTGCCCTGTTGCCAACGCTTCTGCTGGGGTGGCTCCCTGGTCCAAGACCATAAGCTTGGGGCCAGGCTGCTGATTTATTTTCCACATTGTCCCCAACAGTTCTTAACAGTACCTCCAGGTTTTGTTGGGCTCTCCTTTAGCACTCCCTGTGGGCAGGTGTTGTGTTCGGGGACATAACCACACTGCAACTGGCCCAAATCTTTCCACAGCAACACATTAACAGGGACATCCTCAGAGATCCCTACCTCCTGCAAATTTTTCTCCTCACCCCCATCCAGAGGCACATATGCCGCAGGCACCGCAGGGCACTCCCCGCCAACTTCTTGATTATTCACAGTCTCTGCCGGATTAATATCCACTGCAACTTCAGGGTGTACTATGCGATATCTAGCCCCAGTGTCCTGAAGCCTCTTGGTCACACTGTCTCCCTCTGTGACACTCTGCTGATTACCTGCCGACCCACCCACAAAAAAAAGCCATTGCAGGTTTCCTGGCTATATTCCCACTCCAGACTGTAGGTGGAGGTGGCTCCTTGGTGGGGCAGGCAAAACTTGGGTGCCCAAACTTGTGGCACCAGCTGTATGGGCGGGTGTCCCCTTGGCCCAATGCCATGCCTGCCCCCTGTGGGAAATCCTCCTGGGCAGGAAAAGGGTAGAGACCCTGCAAAGCTACTGAGGGGAGAGACCGGCTGTCTCTTCTCCCGAGAAGGAGATCTACTGCTGGGGAGGGAGGTTGGCTTCCTCCGCTCCATGGGAAACTGAGCTGCTGCTGGGGAGGGAGACTGGCTGTCTCTGCTCCCTAGAAGGGATTCTGCTGCTGGGGAGGGAGACCAACTGTCTTTGCTTCATGGAAGGGGTTCGGCTGCTGGGGAGGGAGACAGATTGTCTTGGCTTACTGGAAGGGGTTAGGCCGCTGGGGAGAGATGCCTGCCACCTCTCCCTGAAATGGGTGCTGCCGCTGGGGAGGGAGACCGACTGTCCTCACTCCCTGGAAGTTTTTCAGCCACTGGGGAGAGAGGTCTGCAACCTTCTTTCCCCAGAAGGGTTGCTGCCTCTGGGGAGGGAGACCGACTGTTTTGGCTCTCAGGTAGGGGTCCTTTGGAAGCGGAGAGAGGCTGACTACCTCTGCTCCCGGAAGACGGCTCTGCTGCTGGGGAGGGAAGCCTACTTCCATCTCTCCCTGCACCTGGCTCTGCCGCTGGGGAGAGAGACCGACTGTCTCCTATCCCAGGAAGGGGTTCTGTTGACGGGGAGGGAGGACAACTACCTCCACTCCTGGGGGATGGATCTGCCTCTGGGGAGAGAAACTGACTGCCGTCTATCCTGGTACCTGGCTCTGCAGCTGGGGAGAGAGAAATCTACTGTTTCATCTCCCAGTAAGGGGTTCTGTTGAAGGGGAGGGAGGATGATTACCTCCCTGCACCTGCCTCAGCCACTGGGGGAGAGACCGACTATCTCTTCTCCCAGGAAGAAGTTCTGTTTAAGGGAAGGGAGAATGACTACCTCCACTCCTGAGGGATGGCTCTGCTGCTGGGGAGAGAAACAGACTGCCGTCTCTCCCTGCACCTGGCTCTGCTGCTGGGGAGACAGACTGACTGTCCCCTCTCCGAGAAAGGGGTTCTGATAAAGGGGAGGGAGGATGACTACCTTCACTCCCAGGGGATGGCTCTGCCACTGGGGAGGGAGGGCTGCCACCTACTCTCCCTAAAAGGAGTGCTGCTGCTGGGAGGGAGACTATCTCCTCTCCCTGGATTCCCAGGCCTGCTGCAGGTGCTGGGCAGAGGTCATTGGCTCTCTGCCCTGTTGCCAACGCTTCTGCTGGGGTGGCTCCCTGGTCCAAGACCATAAGCTTGGGGCCAGGCTGCTGATTTATTTTCCACATTGTCCCCAACAGTTCTTAACAGTACCTCCAGGTTTTGTTGGGCTCTCCTTTAGCACTCCCTGTGGGCAGGTGTTGTGTTCGGGGACATAACCACACTGCAACTGGCCCAAATCTTTCCACAGCAACACGTTAACAGGGACATCCTCAGAGATCCCTACCTCCTGCAAATTTTTCTCCTCACCCCCATCCAGAGGCACATATGCCGCAGGCACCGCAGGGCACTCCCCGCCAACTTCTTGATTATTCACAGTCTCTGCCGGATTAATATCCACTGCAACTTCAGGGTGTACTATGCGATATCTAGCCCCAGTGTCCTGAAGCCTCTTGGTCACACTGTCTCCCTCTGTGACACTCTGCTGATTACCTGCCGACCCACCCACAAAAAAAGCCATTGCAGGTTTCCTGGCTATATTCCCACTCCAGACTGTAGGTGGAGGTGGCTCCTTGGTGGGGCAGGCAAAACTTGGGTGCCCAAACTTGTGGCACCAGCTGTATGGGCGGGTGTCCCCTTGGCCCAATGCCATGCCTGCCCCCTGTGGGAAATCCTCCTGGGCAGGAAAAGGGTAGAGACCCTGCCAAGCTACTGAGGGGAGAGACCGGCTGTCTCTTCTCCCGAGAAGGAGATCTACTGCTGGGGAGGGAGGTTGGCTTCCTCCGCTCCATGGGAAACTGAGCTGCTGCTGGGGAGGGAGACTGGCTGTCTCTGCTCCCTAGAAGGGATTCTGCTGCTGGGGAGGGAGACCAACTGTCTTTGCTTCATGGAAGGGGTTCGGCTGCTGGGGAGGGAGACAGATTGTCTTGGCTTACTGGAAGGGGTTAGGCCGCTGGGGAGAGATGCCTGCCACCTCTCCCTGAAATGGGTGCTGCCGCTGGGGAGGGAGACCGACTGTCTCCACTCCCTGGAAGTGTTTCGGCCACTGGGGAGAGAGGTCTGCAACCTTCTTTCCTTGGAAGGGTTGCTGCCTCTGGGGAGGGAGACCGACTGTTTTGGCTCTCAGGTAGGGGTCCTGTGGAAGGGGAGGGAGGCTGACTACCTCCGCTCCCCGGGGACGGTTCTGTTTCTGGGGAGAGAAGTCTACTGCCATCTCTCCCTGCACCTGGCTCTGCCAATGGGGAGAGAGACCGACCAGGAAGGGGTTAAGTTGACGGGGAGGGAGGATGACTACCTCCGCTCCCAGGGGATGGCTCTGCCACTGGGGAGAGAAACCGACTGCCGTCCCTCCCGGTACCTGGCTCTGCTGCTGGGGAGAGAGAGACCAACTGTCTCCTCTCCCAGTAAGGGGTTCTGTTGAAGGGGAGGGAGGATGATTACCTCCGCTCCCAGGGAATGGCTCTGCCACTGGGGAAAGAAAACGACTGCCGTGTCTCCCTGCACCTGGCTCTGCTGCTGGGGAAAGAGACCGAATGTCTCCTCTCCCAGGAAGAAGTTCTGTTTAAGGGGAGGAAGGATGACTACCTCCGCTCCTGGGGGACAGCTCTGCTGCTGGGAAGAGAAATCGACTACTGTCTCTCCCTGCACCTGGCTCTGCTGCTGGGGAGACAGACTGACTGTCCCCTCTCCCAGAAAGGGATTCTGTTGAAGGGGAGGGAGGATGACTACCTTTGCTCCCGGGGGATGGCTCTGCCACTGGGGAGGGAGGTCTGCCATCTACTCTCCCTAAAAGGGTGCTGGTGCTGGGAAGGAGACCGACTATTTCCTCTCCCTGGCTTCTCAGAGCTGGTGCTGGGCAGAGGCCAGTGGCTCTCTGCCCTGTTGCCAATGCTTCTGCTGAGGTGGCTCCCTGGTTCAAGACCATAAGCTTGGGGCCAGGCTGCTGATCTATATCTTGCAGCTCTTCGTCACTTATTCCTTGTTGCCACTCCTCGGAGGCCAGCCATCAGGATTCCCAGACTGCTGCACCACAGCTCCGTGCAGAATCTGTGGCCTGCTGCTGAATGCGATCTAACAACCTCATGTATGTCTTTTCCAGTTCCCATTCCTGGCCACATAGATAATCCATATAGGCTTGAAGCCAGGGTACCCCCAAGAGATCCAGCTCTCTCTCTCAGTACTCGCAAATTTCCGCCAGTCTTTGGACCACCTCGCTCTCAAAGTCTGGGTCCTTTAGCATCTTTTCATATAGTAATCCAGAGCCACCGAAGCCAAAGCCCTCTATGGGGGTGCCATCCTCCAGCCATGGTCGCGCTGGCATAGCCTGCCACCGGAGGGTTTGGTAGCTTCCCCCCTCATCCTGGATAAATTTATCCAATTCGGACAGCCATTCCTCCCTGGGCTGCTCTCCCAGGAAAGGTACTCGTAAGTCCCACTGGAAGTCGTACTCTTCCTCCCAACTGGGGAGGGTCGATATCCAATAGCCCTGCTCTTGTTGAAGAGCCTCCCTCCAGAGTTGCCGGCGGAAAAAGTCCCTTTCTGCCAGCAGGTCCCAATATGAACTAGGACCTTCCAGCTGAGCCAGCGCCTCCCGAATTCTCCTTAGGAGCTTGGCTTCCATAGTTAACGGCTACTGTGGCATTTCTCCTCTGTCAGCAGGAATCGTGTGGAAGAAGCAGATCCCACCGCTGCCACCAATGTGATGGAAACCCCGGCTAATCCCAATGGGTAGCTCCGCCAAAAGGGTCCTGCTTCCTCCCTGCTGACTGCAGCTGTGTAGCCGCCAAGTGATTACAGCCAGTAGCCCACCCTGATACCAGACAGCACCAGTATTCAGGATCCCACCCTATGACAGACTCCGGCTACCCCGACTGGGTAGTTCTGCTAAAGGGTCCTTCCTATACCTGATAACAGGCAGCTATGTAGCTAAGAAAGTGATCCCCACCCAAATAACTAGACAGACAATCATTTAGGTGAAAAAATAAATTATTTTATTAGGAAACACACACTCCTTTTATACACAAACAAAGGGTCTTATCTTACTCATGAATCTCCCACCATTCCTGCCCCTCCAGACAGGCTGGTGTCTGCCATAGCAGTCACAGTCCTACAGAGTTGGTGGTTTCGGTGTGATCCCTGGGGAGCTGCGGCACTTGCATGGTGTCATTTGAAAGCTCTCGTCCCCAGATGCCACAGTCTAAAAAGCGGTGTGATTCGTAACTGGAGACCAGAGTTACAGCCCGATAAAGATAGGGGGGTAGGGGTGTCCAAAACCCCCAGTTCCCAAAGGAGCTCCCCTCTGGCAATTATCCTACCTTTTTTCCTCCCTAGGGGCTAGCAATCCCCAAAAGAGCAGAGATCTGGGGTAAAGGGCCGCGGGAGCGACCAGGGGTAAAGTTAGTGGGTGTCTGACGTGATGCGGCCGACCGGGAGCCTGGCCAGCCTAGAAGGGTTTTCCTGGTCAGAGATCATCTCTTCTCTGACAAAGTTCATATAGTAGAAACAACAGATATCACCAATTTGGGAGATCCCGTAAGCCGTGAAATGGCCAAATCTGGTGTAAAAGGGAGTTCACCAGGTAGTAGGGGGAAGCCTGGGTGGTCCGTGGACTCTATATATATATATATATATATATATATATATATATATATATATATGTTTAAATGCTCAATAGCAGTTAAAATCTTTACCAGTACCACGTATCTTCCAGTGGCTTGGTCTCCAAATTCCCAATGGATGTAAAGGGAGGTCTGTTTGTACAATGATCCTCACTGGGCACAGGCAAAGTTTAAATGTCCCAGACAAACCACTACCAATGCGGCTAGTATTATTAAAAATACCGCTCACTCTGAGTTGCACAATCAGCTGTATGCTAATGTCTAGACGCAAGGTGGGCGTGGCCTTATGCGTTTCGTGGTATCGTCACCACTTCGTCAGAGGTCTATCCACGCCCACTCTGTTCATCCTATATATGCGATTGAAGTTCAATATAAGCCGCCCACCTCAGCGTCATAGAAAAAATCCTTTTGTAAGTAGAATAATACTGCAGTACCTTATACAGAGATATTACCACATGCACGCACCTTTAGATACCTAGAACTATATATATGTGTGTGTGTGTGTGTGTGTATGTGTGTGTGTGTGTGTGTGTGTGTGTGTGTGTATATAATATATATTTATGTGTACATTTGAGCCCTTTGCAGTTAAGTAGATGAAAACATAATAAAACATATTTATGCAATATTTATTTTTAATAAAGGCTGTAACTATGTATTTACTTACAAATATCTCACATCCATGTGTTCTGCATATATCAGAATATGTTCTAAGTATTTATAAATATATATATATATATAGATATATATATATATGTGTGTGTATGTATATATATAATATATACATACGAAGAGAGAAGCGCTCTACCAGGAACGAACAACAGCTCAGTGGCTTGTTCTATGGCGATTTACCACCCGGAAGCAGCCTCTTTTAGACCAGTGTGCTTTTCACAGAAGAAAACTTTCCTGAAGTATATCAGTCTGATCCTGCCAATTAAGGTCAGTCCAGCCCCGAAATACCAGGCAATTCTCCTTTGAACAGGAACATGACAACCCCAGACGATCGTTTTCGGCCTCCTATGGGCCTCGTCAATGAGGTGCACGCCACATTCCTCTAAGCCACACTGGGCAAGGAGTCCACGTCTGGTTTCCACCATCACCCATAGGGAGACTTCCCCAGGGTCATAAAAATTTGCATACGAAGAGAGAAGCGCTCTACCAGGAACGAACAACAGCTCAGTGGCTTGTTCTATGGCGATTTACCACCTGGAAGCAGCCTCTTTTAGACCAGTGTGCTTTTCACAGAAGAAAACTATATATATATATATATATTTATATATATATATATATATACACACTGAATATACATATATATATATATTAGTACATCTAGGCAAGTATAATTAGTGCATCTAGGCAAGTATCCCCGCTTGCTTTTCCCCAGAAATTCTTAATATACAATGTTAAACTCTTGTGCATTGGAAACATTGTATATTAAGAATTTCTGGGGAAAAGCAAGAGGGAATACTTGCCTATATGTACTACTTTCCTATGCAAATATTTACATTGATTTAATTTTGAGACATGGAGGATTTTAATTTCAGTTTTTTATCTCCCACCATAATTTTAATGATTTTTATATATAATATATATATTATATATATATGTGTGTGTGTGTGTGTGTTGTGTGTGTATGTATGGGATGGATATATAGATATAGATAATATATGTGTGTGTATGTGTATATAAGGTGTGTATGTGTATATATTGTGTGTGTGTGTGTGTATATATATTATATAAATATATATATATAGACACACAAACAAAACACGGAAGGGGACTGCACTCTCAGACCGGACCGGTACACATCCCATAACCCTGCAATAGTGCTCAGCCCTGGGAGCTCACTGGCACTCAGAGGAAGCTGTGCTGTCCCCAAGTCACAGGTAGTTAACCCTAGACTTGTGCCTGTGACTCTGGGGACCGCACAGCTTCCTGTGAGTGCCAGGGCTGAGCATGTTTGCAGGGCATGGGATGTGTAACCCTGTCCGGTCTGAGAGTGCAGTCCCCTTCCGTGTTTCATATATTCTGGGGTGATTACATAAACCTGTGCACTCTTCACTTTGTTCCCAGTTTGTTGGATTGAGAGCTTGCATTGTGTGGCTGTTTTAGGGTCCCAGGTTTTTGGAAGGGACCTTGACGTGGTACCTGGGCTTGTCCCATTTGGCCAAATGCGGTAACTAACCCTTCCATTTTTGCTTATAACATTTTTGCTGTATAACTATAATAAATGGTGACTGGCTAAGCAAAATATGGCCATATTGTGTGGACTAAGATCCCAATTTTATTTAAAAAGGAATAGTTGTCTCTTGATGTTTGCAAGCAATTTTTGCAGCAGTTCACAAAATATGTTATGCTTTTGAAAATGGATGTGCGCCAATACCTTTTTGTTTGTGTTTGTGTGTGTGTGTATATTATATATATATATATATATATATATATATATACTTAGAACATATTAGATATGTGCAGAACACAGGGATGTGAAATATTTACAGTAAATACATAGTTAAAGCCTTTATTAAAAATGAATAGTTGCCTAAATATGTTTTATGTTTTCATCTACTTAACTCCAAAGGGCTCCAATGCACACCTAAATATATATATATATATAGATATATATATATATTTGTGTATATATGTCTGTAAATACATATATAAATATATAAATATATATATATATATATATATATATATATATATATACATATATATATACAATAAACCTCACAAGAACAGCAACTCCGGTTACAAACTATTTAAATAGTTGTAAATGTAGAGTGCTGTTCTTGTGAATATCAAAGTTTGAATTGCACCCCGGCAGTTGTTTAATTTATGGAAGTGAGTGCTGGATCCCACAATGGATGTTATATATATATATATATATATATATATATATATATATATATATATAGCAATTATCTGTGGGGGCACTGCACACACTCTGAGCAGACAAAATAGCCCGGGGTGCAATCAAAGCTTATATGCAGGTAAGTAAGAATAGGAGCGCAACTCTCTGGGTCTTATTCAAATACATTTAAATATAGTGACGTTTCGGGTGGTTAGCCCTTTCCTCAGACCATTATAAACAGTAAAAAACGATATACATATTTATACATTATCCACCACCATCACCACGTAATACCGGAAGTATCTCCGGCGTCCTGCAAAGCTCACTGCGCAGGTCCGCCGGTTGTCATAGCAACCCGTTTAATCAATCTGTGAAAATGAACAGACAATAATGATACATAACGCTATATTTCATAATACATCTATGCTTATAATACTTTACTAGTATGATGTGTTAATAGCACACCTTAGTTGGTAGTTTGAAGCACGGTATGTTAGTCCCTAACACTGTGTAGATACATCCGGTTGTCATGGCAACCGTTGTTGTTGATCTACCGTCAGTGGGGACATCCAGATTAACAGTGCCGATAGCAACTTTAAAAATAGGAGATTTAACATTGAAATGAAAATGATATTTAACATTGAGTGTGACTATAATTATCTCATAATATAGCTATATTTAAAAAAAAATAAAAAAAAAATAAAAACCTCTCTTTGTCAAACCTACTCTGACAGTACCTTTGAAATCCTCTGAAGGGTCTTTTCTTTCTTAAAGGCCAAATTTATGTGCCTCCCTCCAGTTAAAGTAGTACAGGTTCATCATGTTTCCCCATTCTGCCTGGCATAGGGGACATCAAACTAACATTGGAGGCCCAAGCTCTCTACTGAAGCTTGGTCGGTTTGCCTCTTCTTGTGAAGCCTGTGCAAAGCATAATTCTTTGACTCCTGTTGGGCTTTTCCAGCATTTGCCTGTTCTAAAAAAAAAAGACCTTTTCTGCAATTTATTTTGGATTTTATAGTATTAACCTGACTCCCTCCAATGGCCATCTTTCCATCCTTGTAGTAGTGGATAGATTGACATGAGCTTGCAAACTTTATTGCTGTAAAGGGCTATCTTCTGCCTCGCCAATTCACTCCTCCATATTCACACATCCATAAGGGGATATATTTGGTTCACTGAAATGGTTAGTGACCCTAGGATTGTTCCTGGTAACTTGCCTCTCATCTATTTGCTCTGAGACACTCCTGCCTTGTAATCCACCTCATCCTCTTGAACCCTAAAGTTGCGCTTTTTTGAGTAGCTATGTAAGACATCTAGCAAGTCTTTCTCCTCCGGCTCCACTGGGAATTGAAATAGAAGCAAACTTCAAAGTTAATATGTACACTGGGTAATTGTTTAATTGCTTCTATTCTTGCTCACCTGAATTTCCAGCTGGAGTCTTGTTACTTATTATGCACCCTTTAAAAACCTTTGTTTACTTTAATTTTCTGCTTGTTATTTTTGGTGTTAAGAATCGAGTAAGGTTTTTCTCCTTTTTATTTCCGTTGGGCTTAATTATTGGACTTTGGTCTTTTGCCTTCACAGTTTATACTCTTGATGCTGACGATTCCCTGGTTAATGAACTGTGGTTTAGCCTTTGGATACCATCATGCACCTCTGACGGCTTATACTGACCGTCCTGACTACTCACCCCGCCTTTCTCCTGACCTGTAGCTGCCTTCTCATCCCTACACTGAATTCATTTGCAGCCAAAAGTTAAAAATTTTCCATTACAGACTATTATAGTTCAAAAGAAATATTATTACTAAAGTTTTGCCTTGGTCTATTAACGGAATTACATTACCAAAGAGACAGTTGTAAAACTGATAGTAAAATTATAGCAATATAGATTTTTAACAAATAATCATTGCCTTGTTAACCCTTGATTGTAAGCCTGGCAAACTGCATTCCTGTGAACATAGTGACATTTATGAAGAAGCGAATGCTGCTTTAGATTCCCATAGTTTCAGGTTTGTCTGAAATGGAAATTAAGAACCAGCGGTCATAAAACCACTGCTCCGTTACCCTTTGACAGCCCCTGCTAGCAGCCAATTGAAAGCCAGTGAGCAGGGGGCAGCATTGCACAAGCATTTAACTAGAAATGCTTGTGCAATGATAAATGCTGACAATGTATGCTGTCAGCATTTAGCGATGTCGAGCGGACATGATTCGATATAGCGCATCATGTGCACTCGATATATGTTAAATCTACCCCATTAAGTTCAACCTATACAAATCTTAATATACTTACAATAAAAGCTCCAGTTGATCTTAAATTAATCCCATTATAAAAAGTTGACCCGTTTAACACAAGCAATCGTATCCCTGATTTCTAACCAGATATGTATCTAAACCATTTTGAAATGTATCTAAGGTATTGGCATGTATTACCTCCTTAGGTAATGAATTCCACAATAGAATTCCACAATGTTATTGCTCATCTAGTAAAAAAATGTTTCCGTTGTTGGAGATTAAATCTACTTTCCTCCAGCCTTAAATTGTGACCTCGTCACAAACAATTTTCTTGGAATAAACAGAGCTTCTTGAAATATATTTATATGAAAGTAATCATGTCACCTCTCTCAAGCGCCTTTTTTTCCAGAGAAAACAGACCCTGTTTGGCTTTCTGTACTCATATCTTAATTGTCTCCATTCCTCTTCTCAGTTTTGTGGCCCTTCTCTGAAGCTTTTTCTAAGCCTGCAATGTTTTTTGTTTTTTGAGGTTGTCCCCAGAACTGCACTTCCATACTCAAGGTGAGTCTTACCAGGGATTCATATAGTGAAAGAATTATGCTTTCCTCCCTTGAATCAATTCCTCTTATGATAGTATCTTATAAGCCTTAGAAGCCACTGTCCTGCATTGTCACCCATCTTTAGCTTGTTATCTATAAGTACTCCCAAATCCTTTTCCTCCTCTGTCTTGCCAAGTCTAGGTTGCCTGCTTATTTTTACTTCCAAAATGTAGAACCTTGTAATAATAATAAACATATTAAAAATAACATGGCCCAGTACTGATCCTTGGGAGGACTCCACTGATTACCTTTGTTCAATCTGAGTATGATCTGTTTACTACTACTCGTTGCTCCCTGTCTATTATCTAGTTATTTATCCATGAGCTAACCTTTTCAGCTATTCCCAGTCTGTTAATTTTGTGCATTAATCTCTGTGTCACTGTATCAAACGCCTTGGTAAAATCTAAGTATATCACATCAACTGATTCACCTTTATCTATATTTTTACTTACTTCCTCATAGAATATACTTAGATTAGTTTGACATGATCTATGTCTCATAAAACCATGCTGATTTGAACTCGTAATCTTGTTTACACGAATATACTCATCAATATAATCCTTTATAATCCCTTCAAGAATCGTACCCACTATTGATGTCAGACTAATTGGTCTATAGCTTCCTGGATCAGCCCTGCTTCCCTTTTAAAAATGTGGCACCACATTATGCCAGTCATGGGGTACTATGCCTAAGGATACCGAGTCTTAAAAAAAATTAAGAGTAGAGTTTTGGCTAAATTCCTGTAAAACCCTCTGGGCCTGGAATTTTATTTACCGTTATATTATCCATGTCCCTCTCATATCTTCTAGAGCTCACCCAGTCAATGGAATGGGCTTGTATGTTCTAGATGGTTTTAAAGTATATCCCATTGGTTTCTCTCTTGTGTGTACTGAATAAAATAACTGTTTTAGTACCTCAGCCTCCTCCCTGGCACTGTTAATCATTCTACTCTTCACACATTTTAATGTACCTATATTTTCCTTCTTAGTTTTTTTGCCATTTATGCACTTAAAGAAACTTTGATTGCTTTTTTTGCATGCTTTGTTGCATTCCTTATATATTTGAAATGTTGAGTCTGTACTATTTTCTTTGAATTATTTAAATGCCCTACATTTTTTCCTAACCACAGGGTCTTTACACTATCACCTGTATCATAAATATCTTCCCTTATTGCAGGTTTAAGTTCAGGTTTAATATCCATGCAAATTCCTCAACCCCTAAATATTACTCCTGTCCCTCCTAAATAAAGTGTAACCCTCTAAGTTAACTGCCCAGTAATATGAACCATCAGGTTTCAGTTATACTGATAATATCAAAGTCCTCTTCTGCAACTAAGATCTCCAGCTCCCTTCATGCTTCTTGCATTTGCTGTCATACATTTAATTTTCATATGCTTTCTGCTGCTACTTGGTGTGATTTCCTCCAAACTTTCTAATGTAACATGTCCAAAGTGTACCTTTCTGTCCTCCTTTCCTTGAGATATTCTAGGTTTGTCATATTCACAGACTGATCTGTCTGTCCTATCAGATTTGGACTGAGCCCCCATTGCCTAGTTTCAACGATTTTCTAAGTGCGCTACCATCTTCTTCCCCAACACACCTGCACCCATGTCATTCAGGTGCAATTCATCCTTACCGTACAAATTGTATCAAAGTTAAAAGTCAGCCCAATGCTCTAAAAAGTCAACCCCTTCAGTTTTACACGTTTTACATGATTTTGAACCTTCATATCTGAGAGTAATTTTGCAATGAAAATAGCAGCTTTATTTCGTCAAATATGTACATTGTTTTACCTGTCCTCTAGAACAAATAATAATAAAATAATCCTTGCAATCCGATCAAAAACTAATATTCAGATATAGCATTAATTCTGTTTGCACATGTGTCCGAAAAAAACTTTCATGATTTAAATAGTCCGAAAAAAACTTTCATGATTTAAATAGGGCATGTAATTTTAAACAACTTCCAAATTTACTTTTATTACCAATTTTGCTTTCTTGCCTTGGCTGAAAGCTAAACCTAAGAGGTTCATATGCTAATTTCTTAGACTTTGAAGACTGCCTCTAATCTTAATGCATTTTGACCACTAGAGGGCATTAGTTCATGTGTTTCATATAGATAACATTGTGCTCATGCGCGTAGAATGACCTAGGAGTGAGCACTCATTGGCTAAAATGCAAGTGTCAAAATAACTGAAATAAGGGGGCAGTCAGCAGAAGCTTAGATACAAGGTAATTACAGAGGTAAAATGTGTATTATACCTGTGTTGGTTATGCAAAACTGGGGAATGGGTAATAAAGGGATTATCTTTCTTTTTAAACAACAAAAATTCTGGTGTTGACTGTCTCTTTAAGGTAGTTTAGCACTGATTCAGCTTAGTCACTATTGCAAAGATTGCTTCTCAAATCATGATGTTGATGCAAAACGAGATAATCCACCTTTATACAAACATGTGACTGCTGTGAATTTTAGGGGGAGGGTGAAGTAAACAAAAACTTACATAAATTGCCTGAAAGTATTAACTCAAATTTCCCTGGGAGAAAGTGAAACAAACACAATTTTTAGATGCGTTTTACAGCTGCAAAAGGCAGCAAAATAAATAATGAATGTATATTGCAATAATGTTTCACTTGCAATAATGAAACATTTTATAGGTTGTTGAAATGTCAAGCTTAATGTCCTTTAAACTTGCTGCCTAACTCCCTCAAGTCATTTTTATAGGACGCTTAATCTCCTGCTGATTCCTTCATTAGTGTCAATATGCACCATGACTGGACTGAATCCTTCAATATGCTCAACAATATATGCCTAACACAAGCCCCTGAAAGACAGCAAACTGTTCTATGTAAGGGATCTGGATGACAAATTACCCTATTCACATTCCTAATAATAAAGTCTCCTACAGGGGGACTTCCGGGCGGCGGCCATGACAGGTCGTGAGATTTACAGCTGCTCCAGCTTTCCAGGCTTATCTGTGTGATATCACCTACTTGTGCTACCACCTAAGCTATTGAGCACCATATTCTGAATCGGATTGAGATTGCTCTTCATTTCATACCTAGATTCCCAAGATTTCTGCAAGCTTAATCTTCCGGAGCTTACCGAGAGTTTCGGGCCTCTACTAAACCCCCCCGTCTGAGCACCTACGGGCCTCACTCGTTGCGCAGTGCCCAAAGTCCGCTGCACATACCTAACGTGTCTAATTCAGATTGAAGATATACTTCAAGCATGATACACAGCTTAGAGTCAGAGATTTTGCAGCTCCTACATGAACATTTTTTATCCCTCGAACGACACCTGTGTGAGGCCTTCGGGATAGAACAAGAGAGCCAGCAAACACTGAGACAAGCTGCAGAGGAACTAGTACCCTTCCATCTGCCTAAAGGAACACAAGATCCCCAGGACTGTGCCATACAGGGGAACATACTGGTCGCAACAGCCTTATCTGGAGAACATTCTCCTTTTCAAATTAGAGATGCCCATCAGCAGGCCCGAGCTCCAACTGCTTACGGAGCAACAACGACTCGCAGCCGACTACGCTGCTTCAGAAGCAGCGATACCTCAGGCGCAGAGGAGACCACACCACATGCGAGCCGCACTAACCCCTGAACTTACCGATGGTTGCGGGGTACAACCGCGCGAGTGGAAGATTTCATTTAATGGAAATACACCAGGGGCTGTGATGGAGGTACGCGCGGCGGCGCGCCAGCTACCTCACCTTGAGCGAAACACCTTTGTAAAACCTCAGCAGCAGAGAAGTCTAAGGCAGTCTCCCTATTCAGTTACCGCAGATGGGCTTGTGTTGGAAGGGGGCCATCTGCAGCGATATTCTACAAGGCGGCTATATTACCTGGCTCAGTTACAGTATGGAGACCGGGCTGTAGGATCGCCTCACTGGGTGGCTCTGCAAATGGACGCCACATTGTGCTCTCAACAACCACCCTCCATTCCCATGGTGGTAAGACACGCCGAATTGCTGGGACTGTTCAGTATGTGGAAGGTGGGCATAGGTTAGACCATTTGGGAAGTCCAGTGTTACCTCAATATCCTTGGGTCCACACGGAACAAAATATGACCGAACTGTGTAGGTTTTGACTCATCTGAAAACTGCTCTTTCCTTCTGTAGTTAACTGGCCCAGTTTTTGCCCTGGGTAGCTATCATCCTAATACGGCAGTTAGATGTTCTGGGGTCAGAGAAGTATGCAGAACGCTGCACACCATTGCAGGACTTCAAACGTCTATGTGGACTTGTCTGGTTTGTTCCCAGCTGACACATACCATCCAGATAGTTTTCTATCACTACATGACTATTTTCATAACTGTAAAAATATTTAATGTGCAGCAATATCTTACATATAGCTATCACATCCAGCTCACCCCTCTCTACTTGGTCTTTGTTTTTGTTTATTACCGCCACAATTTCCCATCACATTGCGTATTTGTTTTCAATGTGGATGCTGCTCCTGTTTTCCTGACATATATTTTGACATCAACTGCCATATTACTGTTATGCCTGTTAAAATAGTCTGTTTCTGGCTGTCCAAGTTCTTAGGACTTATATCAACTTTGGGGGATTTACACTGCCAAATATTGCCTGTATATTGCCATAACCTTGTTACATAGCCTGATTCTGTTAATGACAGTCTACAAAGTTATTAATCTATGCTTAATTAAGCAGGTAAACCTTAGGGCTGTACACCTCATCACTTTTAGACATGTTTGATTTCAAGTCTGATCTTCAAATGTCTTTGAATTTCTAGTAGATATGCAAGTACCTGAGTTTTCCCCATTTTTACCCCAATTAATTACCTGAACCTGGCTGTAGGGTATAGGTAGATTCTATAGCCCCCGTATGTTTTCCACATAATACATGTACATATGGGATTTCTACTGCCATTTAGAGTTTCATATATACCTAATCTATTTGATATATGCTATTTAACAAGCCAGTTGTTTTGTTATTTTCTTTGTTTCCCCTAAAATTCCCTACTAGGTTTCGGATTGTTTTCTGGGAGGTTCCAAGAGAGGCCTCTAATATTCTTGAAGGGAAATCACTGTTCTTGACTCTATGCAATATGTGAAGGGGGACACTCTTTAAATTGAAAACCTGAGGTTATCGAATATCTTTTAAATGGGGCGATTAACAGTACTTACTGTGAATTTTCACATGTTTATTGTTTGGTAATTTTCCTATATGTTTGAAACTGAATTTTCATTTGACTGTACCATTTATAATAACCTTAATAAAAAAAAAAAAAAAAAAAAAAAATAAAGTCTCCTACAACCAACATCTCCCTAAGGCCCAGACTTTTAAGCCCCTCTTCCATGACTGAAGGACCGTTCATTATATTTTGCCCCACTTCCATGACTGATAGACTGTTCACTATAGTATGCTCCTCTTCCATGACTGAAGGACTGTTCACTATACTAGTCATAAAAAGGAAGAAAGTGGTCTCCAATTCATGCAAAAAGTAATTTTATTAAGTTACATGGGATAAGATCCAAACAAACACAACGTTTTGGGGTAACATGCCTTAATCATGTGATGCCATTTCTTCCTTTTTCTTCTATTTTTGGTGAGTTTGGCAGTTTCTCACTGTGGGACTCCTAACAGGGTTGTGCTGGTATCTTCTTTGCAATATACACTATACTAGTAAGAACATCCCTCTCTGACATTGCCACCCCTGAAATGATATCCCCAACATCTTCACTCAATCAGGCAAATATGTTGGAGTGTACCAGACCTGAATTGGCCTTTCTCTACTGCTTACTTATACTTCCCCTTCTAACTGTGACCCAGCTACTTCCAGGAGTCTCCCCATCTGAATCCTCTCCATTCCCAATGCTAGAACCATGAAAAATCTGCTCAGCCATATCCATTTCCCTTTCATGTATCTGAACAACACACAGTGTAATAATTCGTTCCTCCAGAACTCTAATACGAGCTTCTAAAGAAGCAATATACTCACACTTGCCACAAATATATGATCCCTGAAGTGGCTGCTCCAGTGATTCAAACTTATGGCAATCTGTACACTGAATGAGATTCTCACACATTCTTTCCTAAATGATTTAACTTAAAGGGCCATAATACCCAAATGTTGAAACACTTGAAAGTGATATAGCATAGCTGTAAAAAGCTTACTATAGAAAATATCACCTGAATATCTCTATGTAAAAAATAAAGATATTTGACCTCAAAAGTTCCTCAGTAGCAACATCCCATTGTAAAGGTCTTCTAAGCAGCAAATCAGTATGTCTGTCCCGGGACAGCTAAGGGGTTGAGCCTCGTGCATTCTCATGTTATTTCCCTATTCAGTTTAAAGGTAGTTTACTATGAAATCTCATGAGAGTTAAGTCAAATCTCATGAGATCACAGTAAAAGAGTTCATGACCTCAGCACTGCTGATGCAGATTGGCTGCTGTTCATTTTTAAAAAATTTTTTTTACCTGCAGCTGGACAGTAACTGAGTATAACTTTTTACACAGAACTTACTCTGCTGAGCTGAGAAGATTGTGAGGTAAAATATCTTCCTTTTTTACATAGAGATGCTCAGGTGATATTTTCCTGTCAGCTTTTTACAGTTATACTGCATCAGTTTCTAGTGATTTAGCATATGACTATTATGACCCTTTAAAAATATAAAATACTTATTTTCACCTTTGGTTATTCCAACCCCTTATTTGCTCTAACTCCCTTAGTTTTCTAACTCTATACTTAAACAGAGAAACCTCCTTAACACAGAAAAACTGAATGAAGTTAAACAGAGTTAAAGGGCCATAATACCCAAATGTTTAAACACTTGAAAGTGATGCAGCATAGCTGTAAAAAGCTGATTAGAAAATATCACCTGAACATCTCTATGTAATAAAGAAAGATATTTTACCTCAAAAGTTCCTCAGTAGCCACCTCCCATTGTAAAGGATTTCTAAGCAGCATTTTAGTGTGTTTGTCCTGGGGACATCTGAAGGGACTAGCATCGTGCACTCTCATATTATTTCACCCAATCAGGTAAAGGAAGCTTACTATGAAATCTCATGAGAGTTAAGAGTCCAAATCTCATGAGATCACAGTAAGAGTTTCATGACCTCAGCACTGCTGATGCTGATTGGCTGCTGTTCCTTTCTTCATTTTTTAATTTTTTTTACCTGCAGCTGGACAGCTGAGTATAACTTTTAACACAGAACTTACTCTGCTGAGGCTGAGGAAATTGTAGGTAAAAAGATCTTCCTTTTTTACATAGAGATACTCAGGTGATATTTTCCTGTCAGCTTTTTACAGTTATACTGCATCAGTTTCAAGTGATTTAGCATATGAGTATTATGTCCCTTTAATGAGCTAAATGTATAGTGTAGTGTGCAATTGTTTCAGTATGGCATGCATGTAGGGTTGCCACCTTTTGCCCAGAAAATTCCTGGACACTTTTTAAGTGGGCGTGGAGAGGGTGTGGCTTGGGGCGTGGCATGGGCGTGACTTGGGCGTGGCTTCTCACGGCCTTTAAATTCATTATGAAATAATTTTTTTTTTAGATATATATACACACACACATATATATATATATACACATATATATATATATATATATACATACACACACACACAGTATATATATATATATATATATATATATATATATATACACAGTATATATATATATATATATATATATACATACACAGTATATATATATATATATACATACATCAGTATATATATATATATATTAAGATAGACATACACAGTAAATATATATATATATATATATATATATATTACACAGTATATATATATAGATATATATAATATATATATAACTATATATATATATATTATATTATATTTACACATAATTAAAAAAAATGACCAGCAGACACTATACCAATCTCTGTTGTGATTCAAAACTCTCTAGATTAGAACTTGGCGAAAGAAAAACTGATACTGGAAGCAAAATGTGTGGCATTGTGGAGCCCCATTTGCCCAGAATCCTCTGCTTCAGTGGCTAGTTAGATGTGGCTACGGTGGTAAAATGGTTGTAAGATTAGGTTTTACTCATTAATAATGTTAGTTTGGTTTTAGTTTTTAAAATGCATATAGAGCAATATTAAATATTGACTAACAAGCAATAATCCACTTCATTACACATTTTAAAGGCACAGAACAAAAAGGTAAGCAAAGAAATTAGTTTGAACCCATGAAAGCTATGATATTAAACTTACAAAATTATTTGGAGCCAATACTTTATAGCTTAAAGGGACAGCAATTAATTTAGTAGTAGGGAATAAGGAAAAGGATATAAAAGGTGCAGCGATGCAAGTTGGTACACAATATATAACAAGGCAATTGACTATCCTCATTGAAGACAGAGAAGTATAAAATCAGAGCCCCATACACTTGTTTTTGCTGCCAGTGAAGGGGGAGGAAGTCCAACTAAGAACACGACACAGGCAGCCAAGGTATTACTTACAGTTTCGTCTGTGGCTGCCTGCACTGCTCTGCACTTGTTGGCTGAAACTCACAAAGGTATAAAATATGGCCATGTTCAGGCAGGACACAGCCCGCCGCACAGCCACTGCACCAACACAGCACGCACACCTGCCTGCCTCAGTCTCTCTGCAGCTCTCAGACTCAGCCTGCAGCCGGAATCGGATGTGAACACCTCCTCGACTCTCTTCCCCCTCCCACTGTCCCCCCCACACCAAGCTATCTCCGTCTCACTCTCCCTGGCTGCAGGCGCAGCAGACTCACCCGGTTGTAATTGTAACCCCGGGCTAAGCGCTCCTCTGGCCAGCTAATGTTTTGTAAAGTCTGCTCACTGCTGCGCCAGGGGATCGCTTAGCCCGGGGGCAGTTGAGGCTAAGTTCCGGGACACGGGACACAGAGCCTCAGACCGGTACTGTCCCGTGAAACCGGGGGGTGGCAGGTGGCAACCCTACATGCATGCCCAGTCCCAAGCGACTGAACCAGACAGTTTATTTCCTATGTTCTAACTTGTCAACTGTAAAACAGTAGGTGAAATACTCTTAAAGTCTAGGAGAATCTCCCCTAACCAGGAAATGAAATAAAAAAAGTTTTTGAGAACCAATTTTCTGGATATATTTAACAATGATCTTAGGGCTAGAATACATTACAAGTGGCTGGATATTGCTACCGTGAGCTGCATAGCAATTAGCGCTCCAAAAGTTAGCCATAGATCAGATCTCTGGGTTCATTTTCTAAAAGTGACCCAAATGCCCTCAAAATAGAGGGCGTTATTTTTTTTTTAATTTTAAAAGTAGCAGTTTAAAGTTTGTTGCGGCCTACGTGTTTCCCAGTAAATATATATGTATATGCTTATAAACATATATGTTTATGGTTAATATGTGTATATACATATTAACAGATAAATATAAATATATAAGTCATATACCATATTTATTATTATACTTTATTTATGAAGCGCCAACATAATTCTGCAGCGTTATCCATGGGATACAATTCATTTAAATAAAACAATGATATAAAACTTGTAAGAGACAGGACAAAATTTACATACACATACAGGAGGAATTGTGAACTTGCAATCTAGAAATATATATTTACTAACTGCTGCGCTACTTTATTACCCATTTTCTTTCATGTAATTTAGCAAGAGTCCATGAGCTAGTGACGTATGGGATATACATTCCTACCAGGAGGGGCAAAGTTTCCCAAACCTCAAAATGCCTATAAATACACCCCTCACCACACCCACAAATCAGTTTTACAAACTTTGCCTCCTATGGGAGGTGGTGAAGTAAGTTTGTGCTAGATTCTACGTGATATGCGCTCCGCAGCAAGTTGGAGCCCGGTTTTCCTCTCAGCGTGCAGTGAATGTCAGAGGCATGTGAGGAGAGTATTGCCTATGTTGAATGCAATGATCTCCTTCTACGGGTCCTATTTCATAGGTTCTCTGTTATCTGTCGTAGAGATTCATCTCTTACCTCTCCCTTTTCAGATCGACGATATACTCTTATATATACCATTCCTCTACGGATTCTCGTTTCAGTACTGGTTTGGCTTTCTACAAACATGTAGATGAGTGTCCTGGGTAAGTAAGTCTTATTTTCTGTGACACTCTAAGGCTATGGTTGGGCACTTTTTTATAAAGTTCTAAATATAGTGTATTCAAACATTTATTTGCCTTGACTCAGGGATGTTCAAGCTTTCCTTATTTCAGACAGTCCAGTTTCATATTTGGGATAATGCATTTGATTCAATCATTTTTTCTTACCTTAAAAAGTTTTGACTTTTTCCCTGTGGGCAGTTAGGCTCGCGGGGGCTGAAAATGCTTCATTTTAGTGCGTCATTCTTGCGCGGACTTTTTTTGGCGCAAATTTTTTTTCTGTTTCCGGCGACATACGTGTCGCCGAAGTTGCGGTCCATTTTTGAGGTTCTTTTGCGTCAAAAGGTGTCGCGTTCCGGATGTGGCGTCATTTTTGGCGCCAAAAAGCATTTAGGGCGCCAAGTATGTGGGCGTCTTATTTGGCGCTAAAAAAATATGGGCGTCACTTTTGTCTCCACATTATTTAAGTCCTCATTATTTATTGCTTCTGGTTTGCTAGAAGCTTGTTCACTGGGCATTTTTTTCCCATTCCTGAAACTGTCATTTAAGGAATTTGATCAATTTTGCTTTAATATGTTGGTTTTTCTATTACATATCGCAAGATGTTCCACGTTGCAACTGAGTCAGAAGATACTTCAGGAAAATCGCTGCCCGGTGCCTGGAGCTACCAAAGCTAAGTGTATCACTTTGGTATCTGTTCCTTCAGCTGTTGTTTGTATTAAATGTTATGACAAACTTGTTAATGCAGATAAAATTTCTTTTAGTACTGTTACATTACCTGTTGCTGTTCCGTCAACATCTAATATTCAGAGTGTTTCCTGATAACATAAGAGATTTTGTTTCTAAATCCATTAAGAAGGCTATGTCTGTTATTTCTCCTTCTAGTATACATAAAAGTCTTTTAAAACTTCTCTTTTTTCAGATGAATTTTTAAATGAACATCATCATTCTGATACTGATAATGGTTCTTCTGTTCAGAGGTTTCTGTCTCAGAGGTTGATGCTGATAAATCTTTGTATTTGTTCAAGATGGAATTTATTCGTTCTTTATTTAAAGAAGGTATTAATTGCATTAGAAATAGAGGGATTCTGGTCCTCTTGATACTAAAACTAAACGGTTTAAATAAGGTTTTTAAATCTCCTGTAGTTATTTTCTGAAGTAATTTCCAGGGAATGGAATAGATTTTGGGTAATTCATTACTCCTTTTAAAACTTTTTAAGAAATTATATCCTGTGCCATCTACAGATTAGAGTTTGGGACAGAAATCCCTAAGGTTAATGGGGCTGTCTCTACTCCTGCTATATTTTTAGGCGGATGTTGCTGCAGCTTCAACTTTTTTGGTTAGAAGCTTTAGCGCAACAAGTAACATATCATAATTCTCATAGCATTATTATTCTATAACATGCTAATTATTTTATTTGTGATGCCATCTTTGATATCATTAGAATTGATGGCAGGGTATATGTCTCTAACTATTTTAGCTAGAAGAGCTTTTATGGGCTTAAAAATTGGAATGCTGATATGTCTTCTAAGTCAACTTGCTATCCCTTTCTTTCCAGGGTAATAAATTATTCGTTCTTAGTTGGATTCTTTTATCCTCAACTGTTACTGGAAGGAAGGGAACTTTTTTACCACAGGATAAAAAATCTGAGGTAAATTTAGGTCCGAATAATTGTTTTTCGTTCCTTTCATCACAACAAGGAACAAAAGCCTGATCCTTCATCCTCAGGAGCGGTATCAGTTTGAGAAACCGTCGTCACTTTGGAATATATCCAAGGCCTTATAGAAACCCAAAGCCAGCTCCTAAGGTCCCCATGAAGGTGCGGGCCCTCATTCCAGCTCAGCTGGTATGGGGCAGTTTACGTTCTTTTCAAAGAAATTTGGATCAATTCCGTTCACAATCTCGGGTTTCAGAACATTGTTTCAGAAGGGTACAGAATTGGCTTCAAGTTAAGGCCGCCTGCAAAGAGATTTTTTTTTTTTTCGTTTCCCTGACCCAGTAAACCCAGCAAGAGGCTCAAGCATTTCTGAAATGTGTTTCAGATCTAGAGTTGGCTGGAGTAATTATGCCAGTTCCTGTTCTGGGAACAGGGGCTGGGGTTTTATTCTATCTCTTCATTGTACCAAAGAAGGTCAATTCCTTCAGACCAGTTCCGGATCTATCAATATTGAATCGTTATGTAAAGGATACCAACATTCAAAATGGTAACTGTAAGGACTATCCTGCCTTTTGTTTCAGCAAGGGCATTATATGTCTACAATAGATTTACAGGATGCATATCTGCATATTCCGATTCATCCAGCTCACTATCAGTTTCTGAGATTCTCTTCCTAGACAAGCATTACCAGTTTTGTGGCTCTAACCGTTTTGGCTTAGCATCAGCTCCAAGAATTTTTTACAAAGGTTCTCGGTGCCCTTCTGTCTGTATACAGAGAACAGGGTATTGGGTATTTCCTTATATTGGACGATATCTTGGGACTTGCTCAGTCTTCACATTTAACAGAAGTCTCATACGAATCGACTTGTTGTTTTTCTTCAAGATCATGGTTGGAGGATCAATTTACCAAATAGTTAATTGATTCCTCAGACAAGGGTAACCTTTTTAGGTTTCCAGGTAGATTCAGTGTCTATGACTCTGTCTTTGTCAGACAAGAGAAGTCTAACATTGATATCAGCTTGTCACAATCCTTCCCTTTGGTAGCCTTATGCATGGAAATTTTAGGTCTTATGTCTGCTGCATCGGACGCGATCTCCTTTGCTCATTTTCACATGCGACCTCTTCAGCTCTGTATGCTGAACCAATGGTGCAGGGATTACACAAAGATATCTCAATTAATATCTTTAAAACCGATTGTACGACACTCTCTGAAGTGGTGGACAGATCACCATCGTTTAGTTCAGGGGGCTTCTTTTGTTCTTCCGACCTGGACTGTAATTTCAACAGATGCAAGTCTTACAGGTTGGGGAGCTGTGTGGGGGTCTCTGACGGCACAAGGGGTTTGGGAATCTCAGGAGGTGAGCTTACCGATCAATATTTTGGAACTCCGTGCAATTTTCAGAGCTCTTCAGTCTTGGCCTCTTCTGAAGAGAGAGTCGTTCATTTTGTTTTCAGACAGACAATGTCACAACTGTGGCATACATCAATCATCAAGGAGGGACTCACAGTCCTCTGCTATGAAAGAAGTATCTCGAATTCTGTTGGGCGGAATCCAGCTCCTGTCTAATCTCTGCGGTTCATTTCCCAGGTATAGACAATTGGGAAGCGGATTATCACAGTCGTCAAACGTTGTTATCCGGGCGAATGGTCTCTTCACCCAGAGGTATTTCTTCACATTGTTCAAATGTGGGAACTTCCAGAAATAGATCTGATGGTTTCTCATCTAAACAAGAAACTTCCAGGTATCTGTTCAGATCCCGGGATCCTCAGGGCGGAGGCAGTGAATGCATTATCACTTCCTTGGAAGTATCATCCTGCTATATCTCTCCGCCTCTATTTCTTCTTCCAAGAGTAATCTCCAAGATTCTGAAGGAATGCTCGTTTGTTCTGCTGGTAGCTCCAGCATGGACGGATTCTTTTTCGGAGTGGCCTTTTTGCCAACCGTGGGCTCTTCCGTTAAGACCAGACCTTCTGTCGCAAGGGGGGTCCTTTTTTCCCATCAGGATCTCAAATCTTTAAATTTAAAGGTATGGAGATTGAACGCTTGATTCTTGGTCAAAAGAGGTTTCTCTGACATCGGTGATTAATACTATGTTACAGGCTCGGTAAATCTGTATGTAGAGAGATAAATTATAGAGTCTGAAGACTTATATTTTCTGAGTGTCTTCTCAGTCATTTTTCCTGGCATTCTTTAGGAATTCCGAGAATTTTTTACAGGTTCCTTCAGGATGGTTTAGATAAAGGTGTGTCCGCAAGTTCCTTGACAGGACAAATCTCAGGCCCTTTCTGTCTTTTTCACAGAAAGATTTCTAATCTTCCTGATATTCATTGTTTTGTACAAGACTTGGGTTCGTATAAAACCTGGTCATTCAGTTCAATTTCTCCTCCTTGGAGGTTTGAATTTGGTTCTGGGGGCTCTTCTAGCTCCTCCTTTGAACCCATGCATTCATTTGGACATTAAACTTCTTGCTTGGAAAGTTTTGTTTCTTTGGGGCCATCTCCTTCTGCCAGAAGAGTCTCTGAAGTATCTGCTTTCTTGTGAGTCTCCTTTTCTGATTTTTCATCAGGATAAGGCGGTGTTGCGTAACTTCTTTTGAATTTTTTTCCTAAGGTTGTTATTCTAACAACATTAGTAGAGAAATTGTGGTTCCTTCATTATGTCCTAATCCTAAGAATTCTAAGGAGAAATCATTGCATTCTTTGGATGTTGTTAGAGCTGTGTAATATTATGTTGAAGCTAACTAAGTCTTTCCGAAAGACTTCTAGTCTATTTTTCATCTTTTCTGGTTCTAGAAAAAGCCAGAAAGCTTCTGCCACTTCTTTGGCATCTTGGTTGAAATCTTAATTCATCATGCCTATGTCGAGTCGGGTAAAACTCCGCCTCAAAGGATTACAGATCATTCTACTAGGTCAGTTTCTACTTCCTGGGCGTTGTAGGAATGAAGGCTTCGTTGATCAGATTTGCAAAGCAGCAACTTGGGTCCTCTTTGCATACTTTTACTAAATTCTAACCATTTTATGTGTTTTCTTCTTCTGAAGCAGTTTTTGGTAGAAAATGGTACTTCAGGCAGCGGTTTCAGTTTGTAATCTCTGCTTATGTTTTCATTAAACTTATTTGGTGGTGGATTATTTTCAGCAGGAATTGGCTGTCTTTATTTTATCCCTCCCTCTCTAGTGACTCGAGTGGAAAGATCCACATCTTGGGTAGTCATTATCCCATACGTCACTAGCTCATTGACTCTTGCAAATTACATGAAAGAAAACATAATTTATGTAAGAACTTACCTGATAAATTCATTTCTTTCATATTAGCAAGAGTCCATGAGGCCCACCCTTAGTCGTGGTGGGTTATGATTTTTGTGTATAAAGCACAATGATTCCAATCCTTATTTTATATGCTTTCGCACTTTTTTCTTATCACCCCACTTCTTGGCTATTCGATGAAACTGATTTGTGGGTGTGGTGAGGGGTGTATTTATAGGCATTTTAAGGTTTGGGAAACTTTGCCCCTCCTGGTAGGAATGTATATCCCATACGTCACTAGCTCATGGACTCTTGCTAATATGAAAGAAATGAATTTATCAGGTAAGTTCTTACATAAATTATGTTTTTGCGTAACCCACACTGTTATATTAAAGGGACATTAAACCCAAAACATTTCTTTCATTATTCAGATAGAGAATACATTTTTTTTAAAGTTTCCAGTTTACTTCTATTATCACAAATGTTTCACTCATGTTATTCTTTGTTAAAGAGATACCTAGGTAGATAGCGTGCACATGCCTGAAGCACTACATTACTGGAAATAGTGCTGCCATCTACTGCTCCTGCTAATGTATAACATTGCTGCAAAACTGCTGCTATAGTGCTGCAGACACGTGCACACTCTTGAGCTTACATGTCTGCTTTTTCAAATAAGGATAACAAGAAGACAAAGAAAATGATAATAGAAGTAAATTAGAAAGTGGCTAAAAATGTTATGTTCTATCTAAATCATGAAAGAAAAAAATTGGGTTTTACGTCCCTTTAATACACTTTTTAACTCTGTGATTACCTTGTATCTACGCCTCTGCAGACTGCCCCCTTATTTCAGTCCTTTTGACAGACTTGCATTTTAGCCAATTAGTGCTGACTCATAAATAACTCCACAGGAGTAAGCACAATGTGATCTATATGACACACATGAAGCAGCACTGTCTAACTGTGAAAAACTGTCAAAATGCACTGATATAAGAGGTGGCCTTCAAGGGCTTAGACATTAACATATGAGCCTACCTAGGTTTAGATTCAACAAGGAATACCAAAAGAACAAAGCAAATTTGATGATAAAAGTAAACTGGAAAAGTGTTTAAAGGACCAGTCAACACAGTAGATTTCATAATCAACAAATGCAAGATAGCAAGACAAGCAATAGCACTTAGTTCTGAACTTCAAATGAGTAGTAGATTTTTTTATCTGACAATTTTAAAAGTTAATGTCCATTTCCACTCCCTCCTGTACCATGTGACAGCCATCACCATTCACAAATGCATACACACTTATTCTTGCACATGCTCAGTAGGAGCTGTTGACTCAAAAAGTTTAAATATAAAAAGACTGTGCACATTTAGTTAATGGAAGTAAATTGGAAAGTTGTTTAAAATGGCATGCTCTATCTGAATAATGAAAGTTTAATTTTGATGAGTGTCCCTTTAAAATTGCGTGCCCTATCTGATTAATGAAAGTTTAATTTTGACCTGACTGTCCCTTCAACTGCAACGGACTCCAATGCACGTATACAAATGTCTTGCGTGTGTAAATATGTTTTTATGTGTATATATGCCTGTAAATACATATTATACACATATAAATACATATTATGTATCTCTATGTTAAAGCCCTTTGCCTGCCTTTTTTTTTATTCTCTAACACCTGAGACCTCATATCTTTGATCCCTTATCACTTTTTTGTGCAATATTTTTTTTGGATTATTTTTTTTAATTAGGTGGTGTTATTATGAGTGTAGATGTACTTTCTAGTGTATTTTTGATGTGTTTTGTGACACTTTTTAACCAGAGCTCTGAGGACGCACTATCCCAATGAGGGTTAAAGGGACAGTCGAGTCGAAAATAAACTTTCATGATTTAGATACGGCAAAAAATTTTAAACAATTTTATAATTATTTTTTTTATCATCAATTTTACTTTGTTCTCATGGTATTCTTAGCTAAACCTAGGTAGGCTCATATGCTAATTTCTTAGCCCTTGAAGGCTGCCTCTTATCTGAATGCATTTTAAACACATTTCACTATTAGAGGTCGTTAGTTCATGTGTGCCATATAGATAAAATTGTGCTCAGGCCCGTGGAGTTACCTAGGAGTCAGCACTGATTGGCTAAAGTGCATGTCCATCAAAAGAACTGAAATAAGGTGGCAGTCTGCAGAGGCTTAGATACAAGGTAATCACAGAGGTAAAAAGTGTATTAATATAGCTGTGTTGGTTAAGCAAAACTTGCTAATGGGTAATAAAGAGATTATCTGTTTATACAATAAAAATTATTGTGTAGACTGTCCATGTAACTTCAATTGCGCTCAAGCGATCGCATTCACTTTCAACTTGAAATATGAGCGGAAAAAATGATGCCGGCAAATACCAGCGATAAACCCTTTTTTGCCTATGCATAACTGTTAGCACTCCACTCGTAATCTGGCTCTTATAATGCCAAACCATTCAACACAAGCAATCATATCCCTGAAATCTGTTTTTAGCCAGAAATGTGTCCAAGCCATTTTTAAATTCAAGTATTGGCAAACTCTTGCACAAAAGAAAGTTTTAGTTTAAAATCTCTTACTTTTTTTTTGTTTTTTTGTTTTTGTTTTTTAAACTTCACTTACGCCAATATTGTTATTGTTAATGCGTTTAACCAAATACATTTTCTGTGCTAAAAATGTTGGTTTTATTTTTTTATTTTAATAAAGAAAATGAAAACAAGACATGAGTGAATAAATATACTGCAAATTCCAAGTGCTGCCTCTGCACAGGAAATATCTGAAATTTAACGTGATCTGTGATGTGGTGTGGGGGTGAAGAGAAGGAAATCAAAACATGTTGGGTAATTGAAAGCAGATGTTAGTAGAGGAAATATTTCAAAGTATAGTTATCTTTTTATATTAGGAAATAGAGAATCATTTTCATTTGCCAAAGGGGAAAAAAAAAAAAAAATATCACATACAAATTCTTTATTTCATATTGGACAATTTTAAAGCTCTTTTCTGGAAATCTTTGATAATTAAAGTGTTTTGTGCCAAATACATTTTCCTTCCTGTCATTAGTGGATTTTTATAAATAGTTAAACTATATTAAAGAGGCAAAAACATTTCTTTCATGAGTCAGATAGAGAAGAACATTTAAAACAACTTTCCAATTTACTTCAAATATCCAATCTAATTTGTTTTACTCTGTTTGTATCCTCTGATGAAGGAACAGTAATGCACCACTGGGTGCTAGCTAAACACATCAGTTAAGCCATTGAATTAGGTCATATATGAGTAGATTGTTTCCAGTAGAACCTACCTATGTATACATTTTTAACAAAGGATACCAAAAGAAGAAAGCAAATTAAATATTTGAAGTAAATTGATAAGTTGTTTAAAATGGTATATTCTATCTGAATCATGACAGAAAATATTTGTACAGCTGTCTAAAAAGCAGATCTGTGACAGTACCGTTTGTGCAATTATGGAACAAATGATAGTAAAAGCTTCTCTTGGATCCCCTATGTTCAGAAATAGCAGACATACATGGCTTTGCCACTGCTTTTTGGTAATTAGAATGCTGCAAAATTTAGCTGCGTATCACGCTTCTATTATTCCCGGCAATTAAGGGGTTAAATCAGGAAGCTTGTAAGGTTAATTTTAGCTTTAGTGAAGAGATTACCCTCCCACCTGACACTTCCCACCAACTGATCCCTACCTGATCCCTCCAAAGCAGCTCTCTTCCCTCCCTCACCCCCCACCCCCCACACTGGTCACCACTATCGTATGTACTGGCAGACAGTCTGTCAGTGTGCAGTTTACGTGTTTTTTTTATTATTATTTTTATTTAAAATATATATATATTTTTTTTCTGCAGTGTAGTGATTCTCCTCAAACCACTCTGATTTCTCCCCCACCCCCGATAGCTCTCTAACCCTATTTATTTAAATTTTTCTTGTAGTGTAGTGGTCCCCCACCCTTCGGCAATCGTTCGTTAGGAACCCTCCACATTTTGTTCTGCAGTGTAGCTCCCCATCCCTCCCCCTTTATTTATATTTTTCTGCAGTGTAGGGCCATCCCACTCCCTCCCACTGCTGGACTGCCCAGGCAAAGTACTGAATGAGGGCAAGGGGTAAAAATGTTTATAATATAATATAATATAATATATATATATATATATATATATATATATATATATATATATATATATATATAGTCCATTGTAGTTAGAATGAATCCGGTATAGATCCAGGTTACCCACCACAGACAGCCAGCACACGAGATGTAACAAAGCACCCCTTTAATGTATAAACAGCATAACGTTTCGGGCCCCAAACAAGAGCCTTGGTCACATGCAGCAAGTCACAAACAGACAGGCATAAAATATGACCCAGTGCAGATACCTTAAATACCCCCACCCACCAATCACATACATTGCACAAAAAACTGCCAAGTTACAAATAATGATATGCAGCTGAACATGTTAAATGATTAAACTAGACCGGAACCGGCCTCACATTACCTATGCAGTGTTAAACAGAGCGATATCAACAATACAACGTGTACCAACGTAGGAACGTAATGACATCATCGCGCCACACGTGCGTCACCATGGGAACCTGATAGGACAACAGAGCTAATTCAGCCCAATCAGAAGTGAGCAAACATGCTCAGCAAAGCCCTAGTATAACCGTAACCATGGGAACAACACGGAGGCACGATGTAGACTATGAAATCTAATCTGTCAGGAACAAACTCAACCAAACAAATGTAGAAACCACACATTAAAAACGTAAAATATGATGCACTAATAACATAGCGTAGAGACAAAGAAACATTGCTAAATATGACACAAAATAATTAAGTAACAACTCAAATTTTCCTTTAGTCTTTCTGTCTTGAGGAAGAAAAGCTCCCTTTACTCCAGTAATAGTAGAAATAATAGAATCTAATAGAATCTAAATCTGATCAAAATAACTTCTTTTCCTGAAAGGAGAGAGACCATCTAGATTTAGACACCATATCAGGATTTAAGCCATAAGGCCCTCCTGGCCAGAATTGCTAAAGACATGCTTTTGACATTTATCTTCATAATATCAAACACTGGATTACAAACAAAAGAATTGCCACTCTGAAATAAACCCAATAGATTTGCACTAACAGAGTCATCAGAAAGCTGCTATGAAAGACTAGATAACCAGTAGGTAGAAGTAGCCACCATATAAGCAATAGAAATAGCAGGTCTGAGAATATAACCAGCATGTAAAAAGGCCCTTCCATGAAAAGATTCTAGCTTTCTGTCTAAAGTATTGTCTTCCAAAGGAATAGTAGTACATTTAGCCAGAGTGAAAATGGCCCCATGCACCTTGGGAACTGTTTTTCATAACTCTAGATTGGCAACAGGTAAAGGATACCATTTTTTTTAAACTTTGCAGAAGAATTAAAAAAAAAAAAAAAAAAAAAAAAAGACACCTTGCTTAGATTATTCCCTAGGAATCATGTCAGAGACTGCATCAGGCACAGGTAAAACCTCAACAGTCCCAAAAACTGAAATTAACATGATTTATCATCATCAGAGGCTTCAACAACAAAAAGAGGAAATATCAGGTTCCTTTATGCTTATTTGAAGGCAGGAGAGCAGCCATGATAAAAGTTTTCATGGCAGGAGGCACCATTTCAGCATCAACCTGTAATGAACAAAGAGTAGGTGCATTAGTACCAAAAGAAACAGCATTAGATTGGTCTGTATGCATTAACAAATCTAAGCATGAGCCACATAAATGAGCTGAAGAGGGAACCTCAGCTTTTTTTTTACAATGAGCACACCTAAAAATGGTAGAAAGATGTTCAGGAGACTCAGTTTCTAGGGTATATTTAGGGACAGAAACCTGCTGCTTTATTATAGCATATGGCAAAGCAATGCAATAAGCACTATTTAATCCCTTATAAAAAGATAGAAGAATTTACTCCAACCTATGTAGCTTTTAACAATGCTGAGCTGAAATGACAAGAAGGAAGTGCTCAAAAAAACATAATGTATGCTTACCAGATAAATTCCTTTCCTTCATGGCAGGAAGAGTCCACGACTTCATTCCTTTCTGTTGGGAAATTCAACATCTGGCCAAAAGGAGGAGGCAAAGACACCCCAGCCAAAGACTTAAATATCTCAGAAACTCTGAGGCAATAGCAAACAAAAAAAAGAACCTTCCAAGATAACAATTTAATGTCAACAGTATGCATAGACTCAAACAGAGCCTGCTGCAAAACACTAAGAACAAGATTGCGACTCTAAGGTCTGATCCCAGTTAGAGCCTTAACAAAGGACGGCTCATCCAGAAGCTTAGCCAATCTCATTGGGCAGTAAAACCGACAGGGCCGATATCTGTCTCTTCAGGGAACTAGCAGATAGACCCTTCTCCACTCCATCCTGGAGAAAAGATAAAATTCTGGCAACCTTAACCTTATGCCAGGAAAAGCCACGCTCCTCACACCAGTACAAGTAAGTCCTCCACACTTTATGGTAGATATACGAGTAACTAGCTTACAAACTTGAACCAGAGTGTCGATAACACTCTCAGAAAAACCTCTCTTGGCTAAGACTAAGCATTCAATCTCCACGCAGTTAGCCTCAGAGAATCTAGACCACGATGGAGCAATGAGAATAACTGATGCTCGCTCCTGCTTGATGCGAGCCACCACACAAGGGAGAAGCGGTAATGGAGGAAAAAGATATAGGAGTCTGAACCTCCATGGTACTGATAGGGCATCTATCAGTTCCGCCTGAGGATCCCTCAACCTCGACCCGTACCTGGGTAGCTTGGTATTGAGGCGAGATGCCATGAGATGTATCTCCAATGTCCCCCACTCGCTGCATATCTCTGCAAACTCCTCGGGTGGAGAGACCATTCCCCTGGGTGAAAGGGTTGCCTGCTGAGGAAGTCAGCGATCCACATTTCCGTTGTGGACAACTGGGAAGCAGACAGGGTACATTTGTGAGTCTCCACCCACTCTAGTATCTGAGATACTTCTCTCATCGCCAAGGGACTTCTCGTCCCCCCCTGATGGTTGATGTAGGCAACCAAGGTTATATTGTCCGATTGGAATCTGATATACTGGGACGAACCCAGAAGGGGCCAAGCCTTCAAGGCATTGAAGATTGCCCAGAGTTCCAATATATTGATCGGAAGGGAGGACTCCTCCTGAGTCCACAGCCCTTGTGCCTTCTTGGCACCCCAAACGGCTCCCCAGCCGGAAAGGCTTGCGTCCATAGTCACAATCTCCCAGGACGGTCTCAAAAAGCATGTGCCTTGGGACAGATGATCTGGACAGAGCCACCAAGAGAGCAAGTCTCTTGACAGGTTGTCCAGCACAATCTGTTGAGACATATTCGCCGTTCCATTAACCCAGCATGCATAGTTGTAAGTGTCTGAGATGGAATGGCCACTAAGGGTCTCAAGGAGGCCTGGAGGGCAAGACATGCAGTAGTTAGCTTGCAACGTCTCTGATCTTTGAGAAATGTTCTCATGGATATGGAGTCTATAATTGTCCCCAGGAAATTCACCCTTGTAGTTGGAGTAAGAGAACTCTCTTCCAAGTTTATCTTCCATCCATGTGATCAAAGTAGACTGAGAAGGGACTCCGAGTGTTCTTCCACTAGACGAAAAGATGGTGCCTGTACCAAGATATCGTCCAGGTAAGGTGCTACTGCAATACCTCATGTTCTGGCAACGGCTAAAAGAGCCTCCAGAACCTTCGAAAAAATCCTTTGAGCAGTAGCTAGGCCAAACGGAAGTGCTATGAACTGGTCCAGAAAGGCAAACTTCAGGAACTGAAAATTTTACTTGTGTATCGGAACGTGAAGGTATGCACCCTTCAAGTCTATGGTGATCATAAACTGTCCTTCCTGAACCAGAGGAAGGATTGACCGTATTGTCTCCATCTTGAAAGAGGGAACGCTGAGAAACTTTTTTAGACACTCTAAGTCCAGATTTGGACGAAAAGTTCCCTCCTTTTTTTGGAACCACGAAAAAGTTTGAATAAAACCCCAAACCTCTTTCTGCTGTAGGTACCGGAACAATTACTTCTAGAGAGGAGAGATCCAGTACGCAACCTAAAAAGGCAGTCCTCTTTTCTGGTCTTGTAAACAGTCTGGAGAGATGCACCTGGGCGGATGAGAATTGAATCCCATTTAGTATCTCTGAGATACAACCTCCAGGACCCATGGATTCTGTACATCCTGGACCCAGGCGTCTGAAAAAAGAGACAGTCTGCCCCTTACTCGATCCGATCCCAAATCGGGGGCCGCCCCTTCATGCCGAATTGTTCTCGGCAGGTTTCTTAGTCTGTTTGGACTTATTACAGGACTGAGCAGGCTTCTAAGTACTCTTGGGCTGCTTGGACTTGGATGAGGATTGCGGTTGTTGTGATTTGTCAGAACGAAAGGAACAAAAATGAGACAATTGCCGTGTCTTCTTATCCTGCGGTAGGAAGGCACTTTTCCCTCCGGTAACCGTAGAAATTGAGTCCAGCCCTGGACCGAATAAAATCTCCCCTTGAAAGGAAGAGCAAGAAGTCCGGATTTAGAAGTCATATCCACAGACCAAGACTTCAACCAGAGAACCCGGCGGGCTAGGACCGTAAAGCCAGAAGCCTTTGCATTTAGGCGAATAATCTGCATATTCGCATCACAGATGAAGGAGTTAGCACTTCTCAGAGCTTTAATTTTCTCCTGAATATCCTCGAGGGGAGTCTCCACCTCAATGAGCTCTGACAGAGTGTCGCACCAGTAGGTAGCTGCTCCAGCAACCGCAGCTACAGCTTCCGCCGGTTGAAATAAAAACCCTGTATGTTGAAACATCTTCCTCAGAAAAGTATTTATTTTCTTGTCCATAGGCTCTCTAAAAGAAGAACTATCCTCCAGAGGGCTAGTAGTACGCTTAGCCAGCCAGTAGAAATAGCGCCATCCACCTTAGGGATGGAGCCCCACAAATCTAATTGAGAGTCAGGGACCGAGAATAATTTTTTAAAAGTAGATGAGGGGAAAAAGAAGTTCCTATTCTTTCCCATTCGTTACTAATAATGTTCACCATCTTAAAGGGACATTATACACTCATTTTTTCTTTGCATAAATGTTTTGTAAATTATCTATTTATATAGCCCATAAAGTTTTTTTTCTTTAAAAATGTATAGTTTTGCTTATTTTTAAATAACATTGCTCTGATTTTCAGACTCCTAACCAAGCCCCAAAGTTTTATGAGAATACTGTCAGCTACCTTCTCCAGCTTGCTCCTGTTTGTGTAAAGGGTCTTTTCATATGCAAAAGAAGGGGGAGGGGGGAGTGTCTTATTCCCCACTTGCAGTGGGCTTTCCAATTACCTTTTCAACAGAGCTAAACTGACAGCTTCTAAGTAAGTTTTTAAACAGTTTTATACTGGATTTTTATATCAGTATCTGTGCATCTTATTCTTTATAGTAGTGTCTATTAAATACAGTTATATGAAAATGAGTGTATACTGTCCCTTTAACTGGCACAGGAAAAGTCAGAGGGACCTTCCTGTCTTCATAAACCCTATCTAATTTAGGGATCTTAGGTTCCACAGGTAGTTTAGCCTCTGGAACCTCTAGCCTAGACAGAACCTCCTTTAATAAAAAAAAAATGCAGATGCTCAATTTTAAACCTTAAGGAGGGTTCCGCCGCTGAAGGAGGTTTAGAAACTGAAGTCTCAGACTCAGAAAGTTCACCCTCTGAAGGTACAGTGGTCAACTCGTCTATAGATAGCTGGGACATAGTAGCTAAATCTGACAAATATTTAGATGACTCTAGGTCAGGAGAACAATGTTTAACCTTTCTCTTGAGTTTGCTAGAGGGAGGTAAGGCACACAGGGCCGCAGACACCACAGATTGTAACTGTGCGGGAAAGTCAGCAGGAAAAAAGCCCCCTGTTTGAGTTACATCCTTCAGATGCAATATCGTCATTTATGGTAACCTGTTTTAGCGTATGAGGCTCTATTTGCTACTACTTGAGCGCTGGAAAGGGTTGACACACTTGGAACTAGCTTCTAACAGACTCAGGAACATGCACTAACTCGAAGAGCGCAGACCTGTTGTGCACAATCCCGACACGCGCAAAAGCAAGGGAGTAGTGAAGGATCTGTTCAAGGGCCATATATAATTACATAAATAAACTTTCAAAATATAAAAAAGTGCCCATAATGTACCTACATGAGTGTCTATATGTTAAAAATAAAATACTTACCCATAGAAACTCGTCCACTAACAAGGAAGTAGCAGACAGCCAAACCAGTACTGAAACATAGCAGAGGTTATGGAATAGGAGTATAAAGTAGATCTATAAACCGAGGCAAGACATGTCCCTGCAACAGATTACAGAGGGTTTACGAAAGATTTCCCATGAGGTGAAACCATCAGAACATAAACCATACCCCAAATACATCCCTCTGACAAGCACTGTACTCTGAGGGGAACCGGGCCTCAACAGAGGCTGAAAACCTCTTTCTCTGAGACAGTCTGAATGAGTTCACATGCACATCTTTATTCTTCAACCACCTACAGTGGAGGCAAAGTAAAGACTGAGTATTTGTGAGGGGTTTATAGAGCTCTTGGGGTTTTGGAATCTTTGCTTCCTCCTAGTGGCAGAGTGACAGCTGGACTAAACATCCATTGGATCCTTGAAAAAGGTACTGTCCTTTAAAGGAATGGAAGGCGCACGTACCTCCAAGTTTTAAAAGGAAAAAGGGAACATGTTCTTTAATTTGGCATAGGGAACAAAAGGAACATGTTAGTGATTAGGTGAGAAACCAAAATTGGGTACAGGGAAGGTAGATGGCTTTTTTTTTTTTTTAGCTGTCTTAAAGAGCGTATCAATCTTAACAGATAGTTTGTCTGTATTTGGAGTAGCCTCAACCTCAAAGGCTATTAAAACTTCCTGCAAGAAAGCATGCATATGCTCCAGCCTGAAATGAAGGAGTCCTGGGTTTCTGAATAAACGTGAATTCAGATTTCATTGTACTCCTGGATCGTACAGGATACCTAGATAGGTCACTCTTTAGGGATGTCCCTGATGAGCCCAGTGCCTGTTAAAAGGACAGTCTATATAAAAAAACAGAATTTATGTTTACCTGATAAATTACTTTCTCCAACGGTGTGTCCGGTCCACGGCGTCATCCTTACTTGTGGGATATTCTCTTCCCCAACAGGAAATGGCAAAGAGCCCAGCAAAGCTGGTCACATGATCCCTCCTAGGCTCCGCCTACCCCAGTCATTCGACCGACGTTAAGGAGGAATATTTGCATAGGAGAAACCATATGGTACCGTGGTGACTGTAGTTAAAGAAAATAAATTATCAGACCTGATTAAAAAAACCAGGGCGGGCCGTGGACCGGACACACCGTTGGAGAAAGTAATTTATCAGGTAAACATAAATTCTGTTTTCTCCAACATAGGTGTGTCCGGTCCACGGCGTCATCCTTACTTGTGGGAACCAATACCAAAGCTTTAGGACACGGATGAAGGGAGGGAGCAAATCAGGTCACCTAAATGGAAGGCACCACGGCTTGCAAAACCTTTCTCCCAAAAATAGCCTCAGAAGAAGCAAAAGTATCAAACTTGTAAAATTTGGTAAAAGTGTGCAGTGAAGACCAAGTCGCTGCCCTACATATCTGATCAACAGAAGCCTCGTTCTTGAAGGCCCATGTGGAAGCCACAGCCCTAGTGGAATGAGCTGTGATTCTTTCGGGAGGCTGCCGTCCGGCAGTCTCGTAAGCCAATCTGATGATGCTTTTAATCCAAAAAGAGAGAGAGGTAGAAGTTGCTTTTTGACCTCTCCTTTTACCGGAATAAACAACAAACAAGGAAGATGTTTGTCTAAAATCCTTTGTAGCATCTAAATAGAATTTTAGAGCGCGAACAACATCCAAATTGTGCAACAAACGTTCCTTCTTTGAAACTGGTTTCGGACATAGAGAAGGTACGATAATCTCCTGGTTAATGTTTTTGTTAGAAACAACTTTTGGAAGAAAACCAGGTTTAGTACGTAAAACCACCTTATCTGCATGGAACACCAGATAAGGAGGAGAACACTGCAGAGCAGATAATTCTGAAACTCTTCTAGCAGAAGAAATTGCAACTAAAAACAAAACTTTCCAAGATAATAACTTAATATCAACGGAATGCAAGGGTTCAAACGGAACCCCCTGAAGAACTGAAAGAACTAAATTGAGACTCCAAGGAGGAGTCAAAGGTTTGTAAACAGGCTTAATTCTAACCAGAGCCTGAACAAAGGCTTGAACATCTGGCACAGCGGCCAGCTTTTTGTGAAGTAACACAGACAAGGCAGAAATCTGTCCCTTCAGGGAACTTGCAGATAATCCTTTTTCCAATCCTTCTTGAAGGAAGGATAGAATCCTAGGAATCTTAACCTTGTCCCAAGGGAATCCTTTAGATTCACACCAACAGATATATTTTTTCCAAATTTTGTGGTAAATCTTTCTAGTTACAGGCTTTCTGGCCTGAACAAGAGTATCGATAACAGAATCTGAGAACCCTCGCTTCGATAAGATCAAGCGTTCAATCTCCAAGCAGTCAGCTGGAGTGAAACCAGATTCGGATGTTCGAACGGACCCTGAACAAGAAGGTCTCGTCTCAAAGGTAGCTTCCAAGGAGGAGCCGATGACATATTCACCAGATCTGCATACCAAGTCCTGCGTGGCCACGCAGGAGCTATCAAGATCACCGACGCCCTCTCCTGATTGATCCTGGCTACCAGCCTGGGGATGAGAGGAAACGGCGGGAACACATAAGCTAGTTTGAAGGTCCAAGGTGCTACTAGTGCATCCACTAGAGCCGCCTTGGGATCCCTGGATCTGGACCCGTAGCAAGGAACTTTGAAGTTCTGACAAGAGGCCATCAGATCCATGTCTGGAATGCCCCACAGCTGAGTGACTTGGGCAAAGATTTCCGGATGGAGTTCCCACTCCCCCGGATGCAATGTCTGACGACTCAGAAAATCCGCTTCCCAATTTTCCACTCCTGGGATGTGGATAGCAGACAGGTGGCAGGAGTGAGACTCCGCCCATAGAATGATTTTGGTCACTTCTTCCATCGCCAGGGAACTCCTTGTTCCCCCCTGATGGTTGATGTACGCAACAGTTGTCATGTTGTCTGATTGAAACCGTATGAACTTGGCCCTCGCTAGCTGAGGCCAAGCCTTGAGAGCATTGAATATCGCTCTCAGTTCCAGAATATTTATCGGTAGAAGAGATTCTTCCCGAGACCAAAGACCCTGAGCTTTCAGGGATCCCCAGACCGCGCCCCAGCCCATCAGACTGGCGTCGGTCGTGACAATGACCCACTCTGGTCTGCGGAATGTCATCCCTCGTGACAGGTTGTCCAGGGACAGCCACCAACGGAGTGAGTCTCTGGTCTTCTGATTTACTTGTATCTTCGGAGACAAGTCTGTATAGTCCCCATTCCACTGACTGAGCATGCACAGTTGTAATGGTCTTAGATGAATGCGTGCAAAAGGAACTATGTCCATTGCCGCTACCATCAACCCGATCACTTCCATGCACTGAGCTATGGAAGGAAGAGGAACGGAATGAAGTATCCGACAAGAGTCTAGAAGTTTTGTTTTTCTGGCCTCTGTCAGAAAAATCCTCATTTCTATTAGTCTATTATTGTTCCCAAGAAGGGAACCCTTGTTGACGGAGATAGAGAACTCTTTTCCACGTTCACTTTCCATCCGTGAGATCTGAGAAAGGCCAGGACAATGTCCGTGTGAGCCTTTGCTTGAGGAAGGGACGACGCTTGAATCAGAATGTCGTCCAAGTAAGGTACTACAGCAATGCCCCTTGGTCTTAGCACAGCTAGAAGGGACCCTAGTACCTTTGTGAAAATCCTTGGAGCAGTGGCTAATCCGAAAGGAAGCGCCACGAACTGGTAATGTTTGTCCAGGAATGCGAACCTCAGGAACCGATGATGTTCCTTGTGGATAGGAATATGTAGATACGCATCCTTTAAATCCACCGTGGTCATGAATTGACCTTCCTGGATGGAAGGAAGAATAGTTCGAATGGTTTCCATCTTGAACGATGGAACCTTGAGAAACTTGTTTAAGATCTTGAGATCTAAGATTGGTCTGAACGTTCCCTCTTTTTTGGGAACTATAAACAGATTGGAGTAGAACCCCAGCCCTTGTTCTCTTAATGGAACGGGATGAATCACTCCCATTTTTAACAGGTCTTCTACACAATGTAAGAATGCCTGTCTTTTTATGTGGTCTGAAGACAACTGAGACCTGTGGAACCTCCCCCTTGGGGGAAGTCCCTTGAATTCCAGAAGATAACCTTGGGAGACTATCTCTAGCGCCCAAGGATCCAGAACATCTCTTGCCCAAGCCTGAGCGAAGAGAGAGAGTCTGCCCCCCACCAGATCCGGTCCCGGATCGGGGGCCAACATTTCATGCTGTCTTGGTAGCAGTGGCAGGTTTCTTGGCCTGCTTTCCCTTGTTCCAGCCTTGCATTGGTCTCCAAGCTGGCTTGGCTTGAGAAGTATTACCCTCTTGCTTAGAGGACGTAGCACCTTGGGCTGGTCCGTTTCTATGAAAGGGACGAAAATTAGGTTTATTTTTTGCCTTGAAAGGCCGATCCTGAGGAAGGGCGTGGCCCTTACCCCCAGTGATATCCGAGATAATCTCTTTCAAGTCAGGGCCAAACAGCGTTTTCCCCTTGAAAGGAATGTTAAGTAGCTTGTTCTTGGAAGACGCATCAGCCGACCAAGATTTCAACCAAAGCGCTCTGCGCGCCACAATAGCAAACCCAGAATTCTTAGCCGCTAACCTAGCCAATTGCAAAGTGGCGTCTAGGGTGAAAGAATTAGCCAATTTGAGAGCATTGATTCTGTCCATAATCTCCTCATAAGGAGGAGAATCACTGTCGACCGCCTTTATCAGCTCATCGAACCAGAAACATGCGGCTGTAGCGACAGGGACAATGCATGAAATTGGTTGTAGAAGGTAACCCTGCTGAACAAACATCTTTTTAAGCAAACCTTCTAATTTTTTATCCATAGGATCTTTGAAAGCACAACTATCCTCTATGGGTATAGTGGTGCGTTTGTTTAAAGTGGAAACCGCTCCCTCGACCTTGGGGACTGTCTGCCATAAGTCCTTTCTGGGGTCGACCATAGGAAACAATTTTTTAAATATGGGGGGAGGGACGAAAGGAATACCGGGCCTTTCCCATTCTTTATTAACAATGTCCGCCACCCGCTTGGGTATAGGAAAAGCTTCTGGGAGCCCCGGCACCTCTAGGAACTTGTCCATTTTACATAGTTTCTCTGGGATGACCAACTTGTCACAATCATCCAGAGTGGATAATACCTCCTTAAGCAGAATGCGGAGATGTTCCAACTTAAATTTAAATGCAATCACATCAGGTTCAGCTTGTTGAGAAATGTTCCCTGAATCAGTAATTTCTCCCTCAGACAAAACCTCCCTGGCCCCATCAGACTGAGTTAGAGGCCCTTCAGAAATATTAATATCAGCGTCGTCATGCTCTTCAGTATCTAAAACAGAGCAGTCGCGCTTACGCTGATAAGTGTTCATTTTGGCTAAAATGTTTTTGACAGAATTATCCATTACAGCCATTAATTGTTGCATAGTAAGGAGTATTGGCGCGCTAGATGTACTAGGGGCCTCCTGAGTGGGCAAGACTCGTGTAGACGAAGGAGGGAATGATGCAGTACCATGCTTACTCCCCTCACTTGAGGAATCATCTTGGGCATCATTGTCATTGTCACATAAATCACATTTATTTAAATGAATAGGAATTCTGGCTTCCCCACATTCAGAACACAGTCTATCTGGTAGTTCAGACATGTTAAACAGGCATAAACTTGATAACAAAGTACAAAAAACGTTTTAAAATAAAACCGTTACTGTCACTTTAAATTTTAAACTGAACACACTTTTTTACTGCAAATGCGAAAAAACATGAAGGAATTGTTCAAAATTCACCAAATTTTCACCACAGTGTCTTAAAGCCTTAAAAGTATTGCACACCAAATTTGGAAGCTTTAACCCTTAAAATAACGGAACCGGAGCCGTTTTGAACTTTAACCCCTTTACAGTCCCTGGTATCTGCTTTGCTGAGACCCAACCAAGCCCCAAGGGGAATACGATACCAAATGACGCCTTCAGAAAGTCTTTTCTAAGTATCAGAGCTCCTCTCACATGCGACTGCATGCCATGCCTCTCAAAAACAAGTGCGCAACACCGGCGCGAAAATGAGGCTCTGCCTATGCTTTGGGAAAGCCCCTAAAGAATAAGGTGTCTAAAACAGTGCCTGCCGATATTATTATATCAAAATACCCAGATAAAATGATTCCTCAAGGCTAAATATGTGTTAATAATCAATCGATTTAGCCCAAAAAAAGTATACAGTCTTAATAAGCCCTTTTTGAAGCCCTTATTTACAATCGTAATAAACATGGCTTACCGGATCCCAGAGGGAAAATGACAGCTTCCAGCATTACATCGTCTTGTTAGAATGTGTCATACCTCAAGCAGCAAGAGACTGCTCACTGTTCCCCCAACTGAAGTTAATTGCTCTCAACAGTCCTGTGTGGAACAGCCATGGATTTTAGTGACGGTTGCTAAAATCATTTTCCTCATACAAACAGAAATCTTCATCTCTTTTCTGTTTCTGAGTAAATAGTACATACCAGCACTATTTCAAAATAACAAACTCTTGATTGAATAATAAAAACTACAGTTAAACACTAAAAAACTCTAAGCCATCTCCGTGGAGATGTTGCCTGTACAACGGCAAAGAGAATGACTGGGGTAGGCGGAGCCTAGGAGGGATCATGTGACCAGCTTTGCTGGGCTCTTTGCCATTTCCTGTTGGGGAAGAGAATATCCCACAAGTAAGGATGACGCCGTGGACCGGACACACCTATGTTGGAGAAAATGTATTGTTTAAAAAGATAGATGAAGCTTTTACTACCCATTCCCAGCTTTGCACAACCAACATTGTTAGATTAATATACTTTATAACATATAAACCTCTAAATTTCTGCCTGTTTCAAAGGCTCTATCGACAGCCTCTTAATCAAATGCTTTTGTATTTGCTTTTCACAACAGGAGACTGATAGTTCATGTGGGCCATATAGATAACAATGTGGTCACACCTGGGAAGTTATTTAAGAGTTAGTACAACACAGTACTAAATGCAATTCAGTGGATTTTAAATAGTCACAGTGATGTGATCAGGGAGCTGTGAGAAGATGCTTAGATACAAGGTAATCACAGAGGTAAAAAAGTATATTAATATAACTGTGTTGGTTGTGCAAAACTGGGGAATGGGTAATAAAGGGATTATCTATCTTTTAAAACAATACAAATTCTATTGTAGACTGTCCCTTTAAGTATTGTCTTCTGCAAGTTTGCATGTGTTTGCGTTTCACTGGTGGGGGTATGACAGCCATCAGTTCTGAAATTGCATAGTGGATGTATTGCTTCAAATTAGAGTACAGATCAATAGAGCTGCCCTGGGTATAACCCTGTTGGCTAATAAATCCCTGAGCACTCTTCTACAACGTGCATATGGCATAAAAGTGTGGGGCGGGGGAGCACACCAATACATCCTTACATAGCAAACATTGTTTTGAAGGGGTTAAATTGGCAGTAGAGTGCCCTTCCAATGGGTCAGCATGATATCCTCAGTGATCTGTACCAGTTTGCTCCATAGTATATAATATATTGAAAGGACTGTCTACAGGTAGATAGCAGCACATAAATACAGTAAAAGAGGCACAGAAAGCCCTTACCTAAGGCGAAAACAGGGAATCTGAAAAAAATGGACACACTCTTTAAAAAGGAAATTATATGTTTTAAAATATAAAACATGGCAGTTAATACACCAAGGGTTAAAGTCATAATAATATGTACAGGCTCTAGAAGAAGAAAAAAATGCTGCTCGTGCACTTAATGTCCAGTGGAAAATTAGCTGCATGTCAGCAAGACCATTAGTCAGTGAGGGGAAGGAAAGTCAAGGAGATCTAATTTTTGTACCAAAAATTAACTGCTGAGGTCTGTAGAGCAATTTAAGACCAAGAAAAACAAAACAAAATTTATGCTTACCTGATAAATTTATTTCTCTTGTGGTGTATCCAGTCCACGGATTTATCCATTACTTGTGGGATATTCTCCTTCCCAACAGGAAGCTGCAATAGGATCACCCACAGCAGAGCTGTCTATATAGCTCCTCCCCTAACTGCCACCTCCCAGTCATTCGACCGAAGACAAGCAAGAGAAAGGAAAAACTATAGGGTGCAGTGGTGACTGTAGTTTAAAAATTAAAAAACATCTGCCTTAAAATGACAGGGCGGGCAGTGGACTGGATACACCACAAGAGAAATAAATTTATCAGGTAAGCATAAATTTTGTTTTCTCTTGTAAGGTTTATCCAGTCCACGGATTCATCCATTACTTGTGGGATACCAATACCAAAGCTATAGGACACGGATGAAGGGAGGGACAAGGCAGGCGCTTAAACGGAAGGCACCACTGCCTGTAAGACCTTTCTCCCAAAAATAGCCTCCGAAGAAGCAAAAGTATCAAATTTGTAGAATTTAGAAAAAGTATGAAGCGAAGACCAAGTCGCCGCCTTACAAATCTGTTCAACAGAAGCCTCATTTTTAAAGGCCCATGTGGAAGCCACCGCTCTAGTGGAATGAGCTGTAATTCTTACAGGAGGCTGCTGGCCAGCAGTCTCATAAGCTAAGCGGATTATACTTCTTAACCAAAAAGAAAGAGAAGTTGCTGAAGCCTTTTGGCCTTTCCTCTGTCCAGAGTAGACAACAAACAATGCAGATGTTTGACGAAAATCTTTAGTAGCTTGTAAATAAAACTAGAACCACGTCAAGATTGTGTAATAGACGTTCCTTCTTTGAAGAAGGATTAGGACACAGTGACGGAACAACAATCTCTTGATTGATATTCTTATTGGATACCACCTTAGGAAGAAACCCAGGTTTGGTACGCAAACTACCTTATCTGCATGGAAGATCAGATAAGGGGAATCACACTGCAAGGCAGATAACTCTGAAACTCTTCGAGCCGAAGAGATAGCTACCAAGAACAGAACTTTCCAAGATAAAAGCTTGATATCTATGGAATGCACCACATCTCTCTAGCTGCTTCCCTTGTCGAGAGCTGCAAGAGAATGACTGGGAGGTGGCAGTTAGGGGAGGAGCTATATAGACAGCTCTGCTGTGGGTGATCCTCTTGCAGCTTCCTGTTGGGAAGGAGAATATCCCACAAGTAATGGATGAATCCGTGGACTGGATACACCTTACAAGAGAAATAGCTCCTAATCGTCTGCTGCAGATAAGGACCGTAGCTCTGATGTGTGCTAAAGCTGGCAAAGGTAAGGTTAAAGAGACTATACCTTAATTTTTGTTAAAGTGCCTAAAACTGTATGTAGTGTTTAATGGTGTATGTGACTATGTCCTCAGGTTATGTGAAACAGTTGGTACATGATTATGCTAAAAAACTGTGAGCTACAAAAGTGCATGCTACTTATCTGTCAGCACCTACGTCTAGTGTGCTTAACTTAGTTGCAGATTTCTGCTTCCAGTAGATGGCCCCGTCCAAGGCTATAATAAGCACATTATAGAAAAGAGGATTGATGGGCATGTCCACATTTCACCTGGGAGGCTGGTGGGATCTCGTGAGCAGATTTAAACTGCCTGGCCGAACTCCTGTGTACCCCTTCTGTAGGTACTCTGAGGAGGAAATGAGTCTCAGATTGGTTAGAGAACCCATCTCAAACAACGTGAAGATCAGCACTCCTTGCTGGAATAAAAAAAAAATTACTAAGGGATTGTGGGGAAAGTAGGAGGGATTAAAATATTTGATATGTTAGGTGTTTTGCCTTCTCCTTCTTAATTAGGCTTTAATCCCACATGTGATTAAAGAAATGTGATTTTATTTATTTTAAACATTGTTTAACACCAGAAAGCTTAGAATATTGTGCAGAACTTATTAGCCCATTGGTATCACCCCATCAAGCTAGTTTGCACAAATCCTTCTTATGCTTTCAAAAAAGAATTGATAAACCATTATATAAAGACCCTTGTACCAGAAGTTTCTGTGGTGTAACGCTACTTCTGAAACTGGTTAGGCACACCCACTTGAAAACAAAATGTATGCTTACCTGATAAATTTCTTTATTTCCAGATATAGAGAGTCTACAACTTTATCAATTACTAGTGGGGATATCACTCCTGGCCAGCAGGACGAGGCAAAGAGCACCACAGCAAATACACATAAGAGAACTCTTTTCCAAGTTCATCTTCCATCCATGTTATCGAAGAAGACTGAGAAGGGGCTCCAAGAATTCTTCCGCAAGACGAAAGGATGGTTGGTGCTTGCACGAGAATCTCGTCCAAGTATGGGGCTACTGCAATACCCTGAGTTCTGGCAACGGCTAGAAGAGCCCACAGAACCTTCGTAAAGATTATTGGAGCAGTAGCTAGGCCAAACAGAAGGGCAATGATCCGGAAGTGCTGGTCCAGGAATGCAAACCTCAGGAACTGAAAGTGTTCCCTGTGGATTGGAACTTGAATGTAAGCATCCTTCAGATCTATAGTGGTCATAAACTGGCCTTCCTGAATTAAAGGAAGGATGGACCTTATTGCATCCATCTTGAAGGAAGGAACACAGAAATTTGTTTAAGCACTTTAGGTCCAGAATTGGGTGGAAAGTTCCCTCCCTCCTTTGGGACCATGAAAAAGTTTGAATAAAACCCCAAACCTCTTTCTTCGATAGGCACCGAGACAACTCCTAAGGAGGATAGATCCTGAACGCACCCTAGAAAGGCATCCCCCTTTTCTGGTCTGGTAAACAGATTTGAGAGAAGGAATCTGCCCCTTGGTGGATGAGTTTTGAAGCCTATCTTGTATCCTTGAGATACCACCTCCAAGACCCACGGATCCTGTACGTCCTTGAACCAGGCATCTGAAAAAAAGAGACAGTCTGTCCCCTACATGATCCAGTAGGTAGCCTCTCTCTGGCAACTGCAGCCGTCAGTTGAAACAAAAATCCTGTATGTTGAAACATCTTTCTCAGAAAGATTTCCATTTTCTTATCCATCGGCTCTCTGGACGAAGAACTATCCTCAAGAGGTATAGTAGTACGTTTAGCAAGTGTAGAGATAGCCCCACAAATCCAGTTGAGAGTCCGGGACCGGGAACTTTTTAAAAGTAGACTAGGGGGAAAAGGAAGAACCAATTCTTTCCCATTCTTAATAATGTTTGCCATCTTAACTGGCACAGGAAAAGTCAAAGGAACTTTCATGTCTTCGTAAATGGTCTAATTTATGTATCATAGGTTCTTCAGGCATCGCAGCCTCTGGAACCTCTAACGTAGACAGAACCGGCAGGAGGCTTAGACGCTAAGGACTCCTACCCAGAAAGTTCACCCTCTGAAGCTACAGAGGTTAACTCATCATCAGATAACTGGGACATAATAGCTAAATCCGATAGATGACTCTGGGTCAGGAGAGCTCTGTTTAACCTTTCCCTTGATTTTGTTAGAGTAAGATATTGCACTGAGGGCCGCAAACACTGCCACGGCAAAGTCCGCAGGAAGAAGGCCCCCTCCGGATGGAGGATTAGATGTGCTACAGGGAACTGCATTTGGAGTGGATAATGTAGCAAGGGTAGTAATCTCACAGGACGCAGCGTCCCGAGAGGTAGACGGCTCAGAGGGACTAAGAGCCTTAGCAGGCTTGTCTCCCTTCTTAGACTTTATAACGGTGTTAAGGCATGTGGAACATAATTGAGTGGGCAGGAAAACCACGGCCTACTCACAATATAAACAGGTATGATTTAGTACAGAAGGAGTACCTTCTAACATGTCAGAGTCCTCCATAGCTCAGGTTATACCCACAGGACAACACAATTATAGAAAACTGCACCTTTATACTCCCAATGGCTGGGGCACTCACCACCTCCTAGACCCAGACAGTTAACAGAGGAAACGCTCTCCTCAGGTTCAAGTCAGACAGAATGGAGGAAATTAACATAGATCACTACCGGTCACATGGAGTGCAAGACAGTACTTCCCTTGTTATTACATGTACAGCAAGTAATAGGAGCTGTGCAACACTTTCAAAAACGAAAGTGAAACTTAAAAGTGAAACCTGCTTGTTCCAGCCAAAAACACAGTCTATAAACCCAGGAAAAAAATAACACAAAGCAGCATGTAAATAATTAATTCACTGATTAATTAACCCCAACTGTTCAATAAACCCCCTTCAGAGGATATTAACCCTGAATCCTATAAAGGACACTGTGACCCTGTTATAGCATTTAGGGTAAAAATTGAAACAATCTTACCTCCAGGATCCATGCTGTGGAAAAGAACACAGCCTCAAGTGTGACAGTCTTAGATTTGAGTAAGAGAAAGCAGGCAGTGAAACTTGTTAACACTGATTCCTTTGGAGCTGTTAGCAGTAGTCTGGATGATGTTGCAGAAACACTTTCCCTGCATCTCCAGACTAACTTTCATCAATACTCTCACTGAGAGGTTGATATGACTACTTAAAACTCCAGTCCTATCTCGAAGGGCAGATACCCTTTTTCAGGATTTTCTGAATCTTCTGCCACTTCTCTGCCACCTCCTAACGTGACAAAAGGCAAAGAATGACTGGGGTAATGAGGAAGTAGGAGGGATATTTAAGCCTTTGGTTGGGGTGTCTTTGCCTCCACTTGGTGGCCAGGTGTTCTATTTTTTGCAACAGTAAGGAATGAAGCTGTGAACTCTCCCCCTATCTTTGGAAGGCAATCTTGCCTGTAGCAAAAAAAAATTCCAGATTTCTTCTGACACCATAACTTCACCTCCTCCATTGACAGAGGCAAAGAGAATGACTGGGGATTATGGGTAGGGGAGTGACACTTAACAGATTTGCTGTGGTGCTCTTTGCCTCCTGCTGGCCAGGAGTGATATTCCTACTAGTAATTGATGACATTGTGAACTCTCCATATCTTAGGAAAGAAATACTAGTATTGATATTAACACTGTATATGAATTTCTACCAATAGCCACCATTCCAGTTCTAACGCTGCCCCATCTTTCCCATAGCTTCTCTAATCTTATTTAAAGGGACAGTTTACACAAAAAATGTCTCCCCTTTTATTTGTTCCCAATGATCCATTTTACCTGCTGGAGTGTATTAAATTGTTTACAAGTATTTCCATTACCCTTATAGTGGCATTTGAATGTGGTATCTCCGCCCATCCTGAAAGTTTTTGGCCTGTGTCAGCCAGTAGAAGAAATGACACTCCCAGTGGGTTATAGAAGAGATACGGTAATAAAATGTTAATTTTCCATTGTTCTCTCCAAGTATTGGTGATTGGTTTATTGACAGATATAAGATAAAGAAGCATGTATATTTACACAGTGTGATAAAGTAATGAGATCTGATTATAATTACAAGCTCAACCCATTTTATTAGGTTGTGGCTTCAAAACACAAAATCAGCTAATTCATACACACAAATAAGCAAATCTCATACATTTTATACTCTGCAGCTGGTAAAAAAAGTAATTGGAAACACAATAAGGGAAAAACAACTGTATAGTATACTGTCCCTTTAACTTAGAGTGGATTATAAATGTTACTGACCATGACCAGCAAAATAATGGTTGCAAAAAGCAATAAAAGGTGGCTTATGTGTGGCTCTTATTGAAGAATACTTAAGAGACAAAGAAACAGAGTACAATACAGAATATTCAATAATGTGTAGTAAAATACTTTTGCAATATTCAGATTATAAATACTTCATTAATTTGCCACCTTTAAAACTGAAATTGTAGGTGTTTAAAATCTGAGGAATGAGAAGTGCATGATAAAAATTTACAAGCCTGACCTTACAATATAAATTTCTCTGACTAAGCAGAGAAGTGGTGGTAAATGTATTCATAAGATTTTCCACATCTGATTTATGTTTATTTACTGCAAAACTACATAATCTTGTAATTTTAACCAGAAAAATAGCAATGTGTGTCTGCACTATAACCCACGTACCCCACCATGCTAGTTCCTACCTCATTGGGTAGTGATTGGTTAGGGAGAACCCAGTTTCCAAATTATACTTACTGCCCCTTTAATTTAAGCCCACATTTGAATGAAACGTTCTTGTAATGTAATCTAAATTAAAGTGACAGTAAACACCTCGTAAAACAGTTCTGTTTTGTTGCAAAAAAAATAAAATATCAGCAAAAGTCTAAGGGCTCGATTTATCAGGTCGTTCTCCTCCCTATAGTCTTGAGAAGTCAGCAAGATGTATTTCAAGTTCTGAAAATGAAAAAATATTTTCAGACCTAAATTACATGAAAAAGGGGGCAAAATAAATATTGGAAGTATATTGGAAAGCATGCATAACTAATAAAATCACAAAGTCTTTACTGTCGCTTTAAATAATCAAACTCCTAAACCAAAGACGCTCAACCTGGCAAGTTTTCCAGCTCTATGGACTGAATTTAAGTATAACACAATGGGGGAAGAAACCCAATTTTTTATTTCATGATTTAGAAAGAGCACGTCATTTTAAACAAACTTTCTAATTGACTTATATTATCTAATTTGCTTCATTATTTTGATATCCTTTGCTAAAAAGCATATCGAGATAGACTCAGTAGCTGCTGATTGGTGGATGCACATAGATGCCTCGGGTCACCCATGTGCATTGCTATTTCTTCAACAGAGGATATCTAAAGAATGAAGCAAATTAGATGCTAGAAGTAAATTGGAATGTTGATTAAAATTGTATTCTCTATCTTAATCATGAAAGAAACATTTCAGGTTTAGTGTCCCTTTAATCTAATCAAGGTAAATTAAAAATCCAGTATTTTGATGCTTTACTTGCTTGTAAATACAAAAAAAAATATACCAAATTGCACACATTAAAGAAATTTTAAAATGTACATTTTTTTTCTTTAATTTTTCATGTGTTTCACGAAAAGTGAAAAAGTTCTTAAAGAAATACAAGATTCAAAATGGAAGTGTATTCAAATGTTTTATCCTGTAACACAAGAACAAAAGATTAAAACAAAGCCAAATACATTTTATAGGTGCTATAGATTGCCAAATGAAAAGGCACTGTATAAAATTAATATTAGTAAATATCCCTTTTTGAGACATGTAATGTAAATAGGAAAAACAAAAAAACAATACAAAACAAAAAAATGTAGCAAAATATGATTTCTTTGTTTATAGCAACTGACCTCTACCAGCCACTTTCCTGTCGATTGGTATACAGTTCATACTTTTTTTTCATAAAAAAATTAAATTTATAATTTGTATTTATACATTTTCTACCTATATACAGAAAGAAAAGCAAAAGAATCTGCTGCTCATCTTTATTTTTAAGTCTGAGGTTTAAAACCAATAAACACGCTATACTTTTTAAACAATTTAGAACGTACCTTATTTTTAAAACACTATTTCTGTCTTAGCTACATGCTTTAACTTCCATGAATACTATTTATCAGATCTACTGCCAGACGCAGAAAGGCAAACTTTAAGCAGCAAAACTCTTATGAACTATAGAGCGAGTTCAAAGATATATGAAATAATTTGTTTTCTATTTGAATTAAAAAAAAAAAAAAAAAAAAAAAAAAAAAATACATAGCATAGGTATAATACTTTTGCAGATTTCTGGCCATAGCTTTTAAAGTTGTCTGTATCCATCCTTCAATTCAGGCACCTGTGTTTTTCAGGGAAGAAAGAAAATTGCGCGGAGACCTCTTTGAAGAAAAAAGAAGTATAATTACATTTTCAAAGAAATACATAGATCTTTGAAATGTTAATGTGGAGTGATAATAAGTGCTCAAAGAGCTAGCAAAAAAATGACATGTTTTACTTGAACAGTACCAAAGCAAGATCCATGAATGACGGGGAATCTTCTCAACAAGGGTGTTGAGGTACTGTCAAAATGGAGAGAACGGTTAAGGTCTTATTCATTTTCAATGAGGTATGTATAAAGAATATATGTATAAATAAATTCTAAACTTAAGATCATGATCACATTCCAATACAATGGTCTCAAGTGTCTTACGGAATTCTCAAAATGTTAAAATTGTTGTTCTCTCTCATTTAACATAAATAACTGCACTGGCCTTAACATAGACCAAAGTTAATGATTGGGTCCCCTCAAAGACACCTAAAAATGAGATCCTATAAAGTTTGAAGATTAAGGCTCACGTTATAATAGAATAAGTAAAACACGTTGCTGGGATACCGAACACTCACATTTTTGGAATGTGCTAAATAAAAGTTCTTTTCTTGTTTGCAAAAATGACAATTTTGTTATTATTGAAAAAATGTTTTTCCAAGTCCACCAAATTTAAATGTGCTTTTTAAGTCCACCATTATTGTATTTGGGAAGGCAGGGTTCATCTGGTAGGGGATCATGGGAGAAAACAGAGTCCTCCCCTGAAGAACAAGTTGAACTCCTTGTGTCTGGAAAACATGGAGAATACTGTCCCAGAGGTATAGAAAGATCAAGGTACTCCTAAAAAGATAATAAAAATTGTTACCATGGAGAAAATTAATTATATATATATATATATTTATATTGAATACTGGAATAGATTTTACCTGGTTAGAGCTCAAAGCCACATTGCGGTCAAGATCCTCAACTAGCTGTATAAAGGTTGGTCTCTGCGAAGGAATTGCATGCCAGCAGTCCCTCATCATCATGTACCTGAAAGAGTAATACATACTATTTAGAAGAAAAATGTATGGCTGTAGGATGACTAACCTTAAACATTTTAGAGGTCTTAGAACTTAAACCAAGAACAGCTTATTTTTTTCTCACAGCATAGATTTCCTTTGGAAATCTGCATTTCATACTTAAAGGGACATTATACACTCATTTTTTCTTTGCATAAATGTTTTGTAGATGATCTATTTATATAGCCCATAAAGTTTTTTTTTTTAAATAAATGTATAGTTTTGCTTATTTTTACATAACATTGCTCTGATTTTCAGACTCCTAACCAAGCCCCAAAGTTTTATGTGAATACCGTCAGCTACCTTCTCCAGCTTGCTCCCGTTTGTGTAAAGGGTCTTTTCATATGCAAAAGAAGGGGGAGGGGGGAGTGTCTTATTTGCCACTTGCAGTGGGCTTTTCCAGCTGCCTTTTCAACAGAGCCAAACTGACAGCTTCTAAGTAAGTTTTTAAACAGTTTTATACTGGATTTTTATATCAGTATCTGTGCATCTTATTCTTTATAGTAGTGTCTATTACATGCAGTTACATGAAAATAAGTGTATACTGTCCCTTTAATTGTTGACTACACAAAACATATTTTCTCTTCATCACAGGAGGGGATACTACCACTTAAAACACACAAAATAAAATTACAAAATTATAAAGAATAATAGGAATTTAATTGGCAGTGATAACTTGGTTGTGGGCATAGTTAACTTCCAAATAAATTGGAGTAAGGTTAGTTGGTATAGCCTGCTTTAGACTTGTTTCCAAAATGCTAATTCTCAGTTACTCATGTGTTTTTTTACCAACCATATTTGCTCCATTGACTTTGATGGGGGAATACATTAACCTGCGCAATATCCCAAGTTTGGATTTTTGCGCGCATCAAGTAAGCGGGTGAGTGAAAACGTTTTACTTTCAACTTGTAATATGAGTGCTACCCGATGCACGCAAAAAGCTTACTTTTAGCAGAGTTAGCACGCAAGCGTTAAACACAGCTCCACTTGTAATCTGTCCCTAAATATATCTTGTTGATATAAAACAGAATTTATGCTTACCTGATAAATTACTTTCTCCAACGGTGTGTCCGGTCCACAGCGTCATCCATTACTTGTGGGAATATTCTCTTCCCCAACAGGAAATGGCAAAGAGCACAGCAAAAGCTGCCCATATAGCCCCTCCTCGGGCTCCGCCCCCCAGTCATTCGACCGACGGTTAGGAGAAAAAAGGAGAAACTATAGGGTGCCGTGGTGACTGTAGTGTATAGAGAAAGACATTTTTTCAAACCTGATTAAAAAAACAGGGCGGGCCGTGGACCGGACACACCGTTGGAGAAAGTAATTTATCAGGTAAGCATAAATTCTGTTTTCTCCAACATTGGTGTGTCCGGTCCACGGCGTCATCCATTACTTGTGGGAACCAATACCAAAGCTTTAGGACACGGATGAAGGGAGGGAGCCAATCAGGTTACCTAAACAGAAGGCACCACGGCTTGCAAAACCTTTCTCCCAAAAATAGCCTCCGAATAAGCATAAGTATCAAATTTGTAGAATTTGGCAAAAGTGTGCAGAGAAGACCAAGTTGCTGCCTTACATATCTGATCAACAGAAGCCTCGTTCTTGAAGGCCCAAGTGGAAGCCACAGCCCTAGTAGAGTGAGCTGTGATTCGTTCAGGAGGCTGCCGTCCGGCAGTCTCATAAGCCAATCGGATGATGCTTTTCAGCCAGAAAGAAAGAGAGGTAGCAGTAGCTTTTTGTCCTCTCCTCTTACCAGAGTAAACGACAAACAAAGATGAGGTTTGTCTGAAATCCTTTGTTGCATCTAAATAGAACTTTAAAGCGGGGACCACATCTAAATTGTGTAACTAACGTTCCTTCTTTGAAACTGGATTCGGACACAGAGAAGGAACAACTATTTCCTGGTTAATATTCTTGTTAGAAACTACTTTTGGAAGAAAACCAGGTTTAGTACGCAAAACAACCTTATCTGAATGGAACACCAGATAAGGTGGATCAAACTGCAAAGCAGATAATTCAGAAACTCTTCTAGCAGAAGAAATAGCAACCAAAAACAGGACTTTCCAAGATAGTAACTTGATATCTATGGAGTGTAAAGGTTCAAACGGAACCCCTTGAAGAACTGAAAGAACTAAATTTAGACTCCAAGGAGGAGTCATGGGTCTGTAAACAGGTTTGATTCTGACCAAAGCCTGTACAAAAGCTTGTACATCTGGCACAGCTGCCAGTCGTTTGTGTAACAAAACAGATAAAGCAGAAATCTGTCCTTTTAGAGAACTCGCTGACAACCCTTTATCCAAACCCTCTTGGAGAAAGGAAGAATCTTAGGAATTTTAATCTTACTCCAGGAGAATCCCTTGGATTCACACCAACAGATATATTTTTTCCATATTTTATGGTAAATCTTTCTAGTCACAGGTTTTCTGGCTTGAACCAGAGTATCTATCACTTAATTTGAAAACCCACGCTTAGATAAAATCAAGCGTTCAATTTCCAAGCAGTCAGCTGCAGAGAAACTAGATTTGGATGTTCGAATGGACCTTGTACTAGAAGATCCTGTCTCAAAGGTAGCTTCCATGGTGGAGCCGATGACATATTCACCAGATCTGCATACCAAGTCCTGCGTGGCCACGCAGGAGCTATCAGAATCACCAAGGCCTTCTCCTGTTTGACCCTGGCTACGAGCCTGGGAAGGAGAGGAAACGGTGGGAACACATAAGCTAGGTTGAACGACCAAGGCGCCACTAATGCATCCACTAGAGTCGCCTTGGGATCCCTGGATCTGGACCCGTAGCAAGGAACCTTGAAGTTCTGACGAGACGCCATCAGATCCATGTCTGGAATGCCCCATAATTGGGTTAACTGGGCAAAGACCTCAGAGTGAAGTTCCCACTCCCCTGGATGGAAAGTCTGACGACTCAGATAATCTGCCTCCCAGTTGTCTACTCCTGGGATGTGAATTGCAGATAGATGGCAGGAGTGATTCTCCGCCCATTTGATGATCTTTGATACCTCTCTCATCGCCAAGGAACTCTTTGTTCCCCCCTGATGGTTGATGTAAGCTACAGTCGTCATGTTTTCCGACTGGAATCTTATGAATCCGGCCTTCGCTAGCTGAGGCCAAGCCCGGAGAGCATTGAATATCGCTCTCAGTTCCAGAATGTTTATCGGAAGAAGAGACTCTTCCCGAGACCATAGACCCTGAGCTTTCAGGGAATCCCAGACCGCGCCCCAGCCTAGTAGACTGGCGTCGGTCGTGACAATGACCCACTCTGGTCTGCGGAAACTCATCCCCTGCGACAGGTGATCCTGAGTCAACCACCAACGGAGTGAGTCTCTGGTTACCTGGTCTACTTGAATCTGTGGAGACAAGTCTGCATAGTCCTCATTCCACTGATTGAGCATGCACAGTTGTAATGGTCTTAGATGAATTTGAGCAAAAGGAACTATGTCCATTGCTGCAACCATCAATCCTACTACTTCCATGCACTGAGCTATGGAAGGCTGCAGAATAGAGTGAAGAACTTGACAAGCGTTTAGAAGCTTTGACTTTCTGACTTCTGTCAGGAAGATCTTCATTTCTAAAGAATCTATTATTGTTCCAAAAAAGGGAACTCTTGTTGACGGAGACAGGGAACTCTTTTCTACGTTCACCTTCCACCCGTGAGATCTGAGAAAGGCTAGAACAATGTCTGTATGAGCCTTTGCCTTGGAAAGAGACGACGCTTGAATTAGAATGTCGTCTAGATAAGGTGCTACTGCAATGCCCCTCGGTCTTAGAACCGCCAGAAGGGACCCTAGCACCTTTGTGAAAATTCTGGGAGCAGTGGCTAAACCGAACGGGAGAGCCACAAACTGGTAATGTTTGTCCAGAAAGGCGAACCTTAGGAACTGATGATGATCTTTGTGGATAGGAATATGTAGGTACGCATCCTTTAAATCCACAGTAGTCATATATTGACCCTCCTGGATTGTAGGTAAAATTGTTAGAATGGTTTCCATTTTGAACGATGGAACTCTGAGAAACTTGTTTAGAATTTTTAAACCCAGAATTGGCCTGAAAGTTCCCTCTTTTTTGGGAACTACAAACAGGTTTGAGTAAAACCCCTGACCTTGTTCCACTGTTGGAACTGGGTGTATCACTCATCTTTACCAGGTCTTCTACACAATGTAAGAATGCCTGTCTCTTTATTTGGTCTGAAGATAAGCGAGACATGTGGAACCTCCCCCTTGGAGGAAGTTCCTTGAATTCTAGAAGATAACCCTGAGAGACAATTTCTAGTGCCCAGGGATCCGGAACATCTCTTGCCCAAGCCTGAGCAAAGAGAGAGAGTCTGCCCCCTACTAGATCCGGTCCCGGATCGGGGGCTACCCCTTCATGCTGTCTTGGTAGCAGCAGTAGGCTTCTTGGCCTGTTTACCCTTGTTCCAGCCTTGCATTGGTTTTCAAGCTGGCTTAGCCTGGGAAGCGTTACCCTCTTGTCTAGAGGCTGCAGAGTTAGAAGCCGGTCCGTTCCTGAAATTACGAAAGGAACGAAAATTGGACTTATTCTTAGCCTTGAAAGGCCTATCCTGTGGGAGGGCATGGCCCTTCCCCCCCAGTGATGTCTGAAATAATTTCTTTCAATTCTGGCCCAAAAAGGGTCTTACCTTTGAAAGGGATATTAAGCAATTTTGTCTTGGAAGATACATCCGCCAACCAAGACTCTGCGCGCCACAATTGCAAACCCTGAGTTTTTCGCCGCTAATCTTGCTAATTGCAAAGCGGCATCTAAAATAAAGGAATTAGCTAACTTAAGTGCGTGAATTCTGTCCATGACTTCCTCATATGGAGTCTCCTTATTGAGCGACTTTTCTAGTTCATCGAACCAGAAACACGCCGCCGTGGTGACAGGAATAATGCACGAAATTGGTTGGAGGAGGTAACCTTGCTGAACAAAAATCTTTTTAAGCAAACCCTCCAATTTTTTATCCATAGGATCTTGAAAGCACAATTGTCCTCAATGGGAATAGTCGTGCGTTTGGCTAGCGTGGAAACTGCCCCCTCAACCTTAGGGACTGTTTGCCATGTGTCCTTCCTTGGGTCGACCATAGGGAACAATTTCTTAAATATAGGAGGTGGGACAAAAAGGTATGCCTGGCTTCTCCCACTCCTTAGTCACTATGTCCGCCACCCTTTTAGGTATCGGAAAGGCATCAGGGTGCACCGGGACCTCTAGGAATTTGTCCATCTTGCACAATTTTTCTGGAATGACCAAAGAGTCACAATCATCCAGCGTAGTTAGTACCTCCTTAAGTAAGGCGCGGAGATGCTCTAACTTAAATTTAAACATCACAACATCAGGTTCTGCCTGTTGAGAAATTCTTCCTGAATCAGAAAGTTCTCCCTCCGACAAACCCTCCCTCACTGCCACTTCTGACTGGTGTGAGGGAATGACAGATAAATTATCGTCAGCGCACTCTTGCTCTACTGTATTCAAAACTGAGCAATCACGCTTTCTTTGAAATGCTGGCATTTTGGATAAAATATTAGCTATGGAATTATCCATCACTGCCGTTAATTGTTGCATAGTAACAAGCATTGGTGCGCTAGATGTACTAGGGGTCGCCTGCGCGGGCAAAACTGGTATTGACACAGAAGGAGAGGATGAAGAACTATCCCCACTACCATCATTTGAAGAATCATCTTGGGCAACCTTATTAAATGTGACAGTACTGTCCTTACTTTGTCTGGACGCCATGGCACAATTATCACATACATTTGAAGGGGGGACCACCTTGGCCTCGTTCTATCTGAAGGTACAGACATGTTAGACAGGCTTATACAGGGTAATAATGCAAAAAAACTGTTTATAAGCAAAACCGTTACTGTCTCTTTAAATGTTAAACAGAGCACACTATTTCTGAATGTGTGAAAAACTATGAAGCAAATATCCAATCTTTACCAAATTTTCACCCTAGTGTCTTAATGCTTTAAAAGTATTGCACCCCAATTTTCAAGCTTGTAACCCCTTAAATAAGGAAACTGGAGCTGTTTTATCAATTTGCAATTGTAACTCCACTACAGTCCCAGCCACAGCGTTTGCTGCGACTTCACCTGTCCTTGGGGGTTATACGATACCCAAATAAGCCTTCCAGGAACGTTTTCAACGACCACCAGACCCTCTCACATGAAGCTGCATGCACTGCATCCAAAAGAAACTGCGCAATTATGGCGCGAAAATGAGGCTCTGTCTACAATAGTGAAAGGCCCTTCCTGACTGGGAAGGTGTCTAAACTAATGCCTGGTGCCTAAAAACGTTCCCACACGCTAAAAGTTTTGAAAATCACTTCAAACCTCATAAAATACTTAAATAAATCAATCGATTTAGCCCACAAGAGCCCATAATAAGCCTTTCATTCTGTTAAGAGTCTAAGAAAATGGCTTACCGATCCCAAAGAGGGAAAATGACAGTCTTCTAGCATTACACAGTCTTGTTAGAAATTGGACTAGTCATACCTTGAGCAGAAAAGTCTGCAAACTGTTCCCCCCAACTGAAGTTCTCTGGGCTCAACAGTCCTGCGTGGGAACAGCAATTGATTTTAGTTACTGCTGCTAAAATCATACTCTTCTTTTAAACAGAACTCTTCATCCTTTTCTGTTTTAGAGTAAATAGTACAAACCGGCACTATTTTAAAATAACAAACTCTTGATAGAAGAAGAAAAAACTACAACTAAACACCACATACTCTTCACCATCTCCGTGGAGATGCTAATTGTTCAGAGCGGCAAAGAGAATGACTGGGGGGCGGAGCCCGAGGAGGGGCTATATGGGCAGCTTATGCTGTGCTCTTTGCCATTTCCTGTTGGGGAAGAGAATATTCCCACAAGTAATGGATGACGCCGTGGACCGGACACACCAATGTTGGAGAAATACTAATTTAGGACTTATGGACAGAATTTAAATCTGATAATTTATTTGATGATAGGTAGGTTCAAAGCTTGGAAGCCAGTAGTGCAATTCTGCTCCTTCAATAAAAGAACAAGAAAAAAAAAAAAAAAGTATAAGCCTTGAAGGGACAGTCTACACCAGAATTTGTATTGTTTAAAAATATAGATAATACCTTTATTACCCATTCCCTAGTTTTGAATAACCAACAGTTATATAAAATACACTTTTTACCTCTGTGATTACCTTGTATCTAAGCCTCTGCAAACTGCCCCCTTGTTTCAGTTCTTTTGACAGACATCCATTTTAGCCAATCAGAGCTGGCTGACTAGAACTCCACGTGCATGAGCACAGTGTTATCTATGTGAAACACATGAACTAACACCCTCTACTTGGTGAAAAACTGTCAAAATGCCCTGAGAGAAGAGGCGGCCTCCAAGGGCTTTGAAATTTGCATATAAAGCTCCTAAGTTTAGCTTTCAACTAAGAATACCAAGAGAACAAAGCTAAATTGGTGATAAAAGTAAATGGAAAAATTGTTTAAAATTACATTATCTATCTGAATCATGAAAGTTTATTTTGGACTAGACTGTTCCTTTAAATTGGAAAGTTGTTTAAAATTGTATTCGCTGTATGAATCATGAAAGCACAGTTTTGAGTTTCATGTCCCTTTAAAGCTTCACTGATGCAGGCACGATGTTTGTATCTTGATGCTCTAGTCACACATATCATATCATATGTGTGTATGCTGCTAAATAACAGTAATAACTTTTACTAGAAGCATTTGTCTAATGGAAGAACATTGCAAAAGTGCTTCTATTTAACATTTAAATGCTGCCATGGACCTTACTATCCCTTCAATGAGAAGCAAAACAATACATGCAAATATGCCCAGAGGGACAGCCAGTGTTTTGGCGTCTCATGTGTTAGTTTTATTGGAAACCTTGTACGTGGTAGCACGACTCACATCACTTTTAACCAGACAGAGAATTTTCCCCAAGTAACGTATTAATGATTTACAACTTATCCCTGAGGAAATTAAAAAAAATAATACATTTTCCTCTAGTGGTAACGAGACTAGGGAGCAGAAAGTATGAAGGAGACGTGGCGGCTCTCTACCAGGGGTTTGGAGGCGGGGAGTTCGTATTGTATTTCTCTCCAATGTACAATCACTAAGTAAAATGACTGAATTGCAAATGCTTATTTGATCAACTGGGATTTCTCTTCAGCATCTGTGTTTTGCTTTACAGAAACTTGGCTGAATGCGTCTCTCCAAGCAGATTGTGATCCTTTTCTTTGGCAAAAAAAACATATTTTATGCTTACCTGATAAATTTATTTCTCTTGTGGTGTATCCAGTCCACGGATCATCCATTACTTGTGGGATATTCTCCTTCCCAACAGGAAGTTGCAAGAGGATCACCCACAGCAGAGCTGCTATATAGCTCCTCCCCTAACTGCCATATCCAGTCATTCGACCGAAGACAAGCAAAGAAAGGAGAAACCATAGGGTGCAGTGGTGACTGTAGTTTAAAGTTAAAAAATACCTGCCTTAAAATGACAGGGCGCGCCGTGGACTGGATACACCACAAGAGAAATAAATTTATCAGGTAAGCATAAATTATGTTTTCTCTTGTAAGGTGTATCCAGTCTACGGATCATCCATTACTTGTGGGATACCAATACCAAAGCTAAAGTACATGGATGAAGGGAGGGCCAAGGAAGGTACTTAAACGGAAGGTACCACTGCCTGTAAAACCTTTCTCCCAAAAATAGCCTCCGAAGAAGCAAAAGTATCAAATTTATAGAATTTAGAAAAGGTATGAAGCGAAGACCAAGTCACCGTCTTGCAAATCTGTTCAACAGAAGCCTCATTTTTAAAGGCCCATGTGGAAGCGACAGCTCTAGTACAATGAGCTGCAATCCTTTCAGGAGGCTGCTGGCCAGCAGTCTCATAAGCTAAGCGGATTATGCTTCTTAGCCAAAACGAAAGAGAAGTTGCCGAAGCCTTTTGGCCTCTCCTCTGTCCAGAGTAGACAACAAAAAAAGCAGATACTTGAAATAGCTACCAAAAAAAGAACTTTCCAAGATAAAAGTTTGATATCTATGGAATAAGGAGGTTGAAACGGAACCCCTTGAAGAACTTTAAGAACCAAATTTAAACTCCATGGCGGAGCAACAGGTTTAAACACAGGCTTGATTCTAACTAAAGCCTGGCAAAATGCCTGAACGTCTGGAACATCCGCCAGACGCTTGTGCAAAAGAACAGACAGAGCAGAAATCTGTCCTTTAAAGGAACTAGCTGACAATCCTTTTTCCAATCCTTCTTGGAGAAAAGATAATATCTTGGGAATCCTGACCTTACTCCATGAGTAACCCTTGGATTCACACCAATAAAGATATTTGCGCCATATCTTATGATAGATTTTCCTGGTGACAGGCTTTCATGCCTGAATTAAGGTATCAATGACTGACTCGGAGAAGCCACGCTTTGATAAAATCAAGCGTTCAATCTCCAGACAGTCAGTCTCAGAGAAATGAGATTTGGATAGTTGAAAGGACCTTGAAGTAGAAGGTCCTGTCTCAGCGGCAGAGTCCATGGTGGAAAGGATGACATGTCCACCAGATCTGCATACCAAGTCCTGCGTGGCCACGCAGGCGCTATCAAGATCACTGATGCTCTCTCCTGCTTGATTTTGGCAATCAGACGAGGGAGCAGAGGAAACGGTGGAAACACATAAGCTAGGTTGAAAGACCAAGGTGCTGCTAGAGCATCTATCAGCGTCGCCTTAGGATCCCTGGATCTGGATCCGTAACAAACTTTTGATTGAAGAAAAAAATAACTACTTTTCACCACTTCTCTCTTACTATCCCCATGCTTGTCGAGAGTTGCAAGAGAATGACTGAATATGGCAGTTAGGGGAGGAGCTATATAGCAGCTCTGCTGTGGGTGATCCTCTTGCAACTTCCTGTTGGGAAGGAGAATATCCCACAAGTAATGGATGATCCGTGGACTGGATACACCTTACAAGAGAAACATAATTTATGCTTACCTGATAAATTAATTTCTTTCATGGTGGTGAGAGTCCATGATCCATTACTTCCCCACCACTAGGAAAAGGCAAAGATTCCCAAACTCCAGAAACTCTATAAAACCCCTCCCACCTTACTGACAACTCAGTCTGATGTATAGCAAAGCCAAAAATGTAGGAAAAGAATCAAGGCAAACAAATAGCATCAACAAAGGAATTTGGAAATAATTGTATAACCACCATAAAAAAGGGGGTGGGCCTCATTGACTCTTGCCAATATGAAAGAAATTAAAGGGACAGTCTAGTATAAATTAAACTTTCATTATTCAGATAGGACTTAATTTTAATCAACTTTCCAATTTACTTTTATCATCAAATTTGCTTTTTTCTCTTGGTATTCTTAGTTAAAACTAAACCTAGGTAGACTCATATGTAAAGTTCTAAGCCTTTGAGAGCTGCCTCTTATCACAGGCTTTTTAAATCTCTTTTCAACACAAAGACAGAAAGTACACGTGGGCCATATAGATAACACTGTGTTCAGGCACAGGGGGTTATTTAAGATTTAGCACAATACAATGCTAAATGCAAGACAATAGATAATAAACAGTCACCGTCATGTGATCAAGGAGCTGGAAGACAGTTCCTAGATACAAGGTAATCACAGAGGTAAAAAGTATATTAATATAACTGGTTGGTTATGCAAAATTAGGGACTGGGTAATAAAGGGATTATCTATCTTTTAAAAGAATAAAAATTCTATGGTAGACTGTCCCTTTAATTTATCAGGTCAGTTCTTACATAAATTATGTTTTCTTTCATGTAGTTAGCAAGAGTTCATGAGCTAGTGATGTATGGGATAGCAATACCAAGATGTGGAACTCCACGCAAGAGTCACTAGAGAGGGAGGGATAAAAATAAAAACAGCCATTTCCGCTGAAAAAAATAATCCACAACCCAAAATATAAGTTAATTCTTATAAATGTGAGGAAAAAAACTTAAATCAAAAGCAGAAAAATCAAACTGAAACCACTGCCTGAAGAACTTTTCTACCAAAAACTGCCTCCGAATTAGCAAATACATCATAATGGTAGAATTTAGTAAATGTATGCAAAGAAGACCAAGTAGCAGCTTTGCAAGTCTGATCAACTGAAGCTTCATTCTTAAAAGCCCAGGAAGTGGAAACTGATCTAGTAGAATGAGCTGTAATTCTCTGAGGCGGGGCTTGACCCCGACTCCAAATAGGCTTGATGAATCAAAAGTTTTAACCACGAGGCCAAGGAAACGGCAGAAGCCTTCTGACTTTTCCTGGAACTAGAAAAGATAACAAATAGACTAGAAGTCTTCCTGAAATCTTTAGTAGCTTCAACATAATATTTCAAAGCGCTCACCACATCCAAAAAATGTAAAGATCTTTCCAAAGAATTCTTAGGATTAGGACACAAAGAAGGGACAACAATTTCTCTATTAAAGTTGTTAGAATTTACAACCTTAGGTAGGAATTTAAATGAAGTCCGCAAAACTGCCTTATCCTGATGAAAAATCAGAAAAGGAGATTCACAAGAGAGAGCGATAATTCAGAAACTCTTCTAGCAGCAGAGATGGCCAAAAGAAACAACACTTTCCAAGAAAGTAGTTTAATGTCCAAAGAATGCATAGGCTCAAACGGAGGAGCCTGTAAAGCCTTTAAAACCAAATTAAGACTCCAAGGAGGAGAGATTGATTTAATGACAGGCTTGATACAAATTAAAGCCTGCACAAAACAATGAATATCAGGAAGTTTAGCAATCTTTCTGTGAAATAAAACAGAAAGAGCAGAGATTTGTCCTTTCAAGGAACTTGCAGACAAACCCTTTTCCAAACCATCCTAAAGAAACTGTAAAATTCTAGGAATTCTAAAAGAATGCCAAAAGAATTTATGAGAAGAATACCATGAAATGTAAGTCTTCCAAACTCTATAATAAATCTTTCGAGAAACAGATTTACGAGCCTGCAACATAGTATTAATCACTGAGTCAGAGAAACCTCTATGACAAATTTCCATACCTTCAAATTTAATGATTTGAGATCCTGATGGAAAAAGGGAGCATGAGATAGGTCTGGCCTTAATGGAAGTGGCCAAGGTTGGCAACTGGACATCCGAACAAGATCCGCATACCAAAACCTGTGAGGCCATGCTGGAGCCACCAGCAGCACAAACGATTGCTCCATGATGATTTTGGAGATCACTCTTGGAAGAACTAGAGGCAGGAAAATATAAGCAGGTTGATAACACCAAGGAAGTGTCAATGCATCCACTGCTTCCGCCTGAGGATCCCTGGACCTGGACAGGTACCTGGGAAGTTTTTTTGTTTAGATGAGATGCCATCAGATCTATTTCTGGAAGCCCCCACATCTGAACAATTTGAGAAAACACATCTGGGTGTAGAGACCATTCTCCCGGATGCAAAGTCTGACGACTGAGGTAATCCACTTCCCAATTGTCTATACCTGGGATATGAACCGCAGAAATTAGACGGAAGCTGGATTCCGCCCAAACAAGTATCCAAGATACTTCTTTCATAGCTTGAGGACTGTGAGTCCCACCCTGATGATTGACATATGCCACAGTTGAGATATTGTCTGTCTGAAAACAAATTAACGGTTCTCTCGTCAACAGAGGCCAAGACTGAAGGGCTCTGAAAATCGCACGGAGTTCCAAAATATTGATTGGTAATCTCGCCTCTTGAGATTTCCAAACCCCTTGTGCTGTCAGAGATCCCCAAACAGCTCCCCAACCTGAAAGACTCGCATATGTTGAGTTCACAGTCCAGGTTGGACGAACGAAAGAGGCCCCTAAAATTATACGATGGTGATCTAACCACCAAGTCATAGAAAGTTGAACATTGGGATTTAAGGATATTAATTGTGATATCCTTGTATAATCCCTGCACCATTGGTTCAGCATACAAAGCTGGAGAGGTCTCATATGAAAACTAGCAAAGGGGATCGCGCCCGATGCTGCAGTCATGAGACCTAAAACTTCCATGCACATAGCCACTGAAGGGAATGACTGAGACTGAAGATTCCGACAGGCTGCAACCAATTTCAAACGTCTCTCGTCTGTTAGAGACAAAGTCATGGACACTGAATCTATCTGGAAACCTAAAAAGGTTACCTTTGTCTGAGGAATCAAAGAACTTTTTGGTAAATTGATCCTCCAACCATGTCTTCGAAGATACAACACTAGTTGATTTGTGTGAGATTCTGCAGAACATAAAGACTGAGCGAGTACCAAGATATCGTCCAAATAAGGAAATACAGCATTACCCCTGATTACAGAGAGTAAGGCACCTAGAGCCTTTGAAAAGATTCTTGGAGCTGTCGACTATGCCAAAAGGAAGAGCAACAAATTGGTAATGCTTGTCTAGAAAAAGAGAATCACAGGAACGAATAGTGATCTGGATGAATCGGAATATGAAGATATACATCCTGTAAGTCTATTGTGGACATATAATGCCCTTGCTGAACAAAAGGTAGAATAGTCCTTATAGTCACCATTTTGAAAGTTGGTATTCTTACATATCGATTCAAAATCTTTAGATCCAAAACTGGTCTGAATGAATTTTCTTTCTTTGGGACAATGAATAGATTTGAATAAAATCCCATACCCTGTTCCTGAAACGGAACTGGCATGATTACCCCTGATAACTCCAGGTCTGAAACACACTTCAGGAAAGCCTGAGCCTTTACTGGGTTTGCTGGAATGCGTGAGAGAAAAAATCTTCTCACAGGCGGTCTTACTCTGAATCCTATTCTGTACCCCAGAGAGACAATACTCTGAATCCAATGATTTTGGACCGAATTGATCCAAACATCTTTGAAAATGTTTAATCTGCCTCCTACCAGCTGAGCTGGAATGAGGGCCGCACCTTCATGCGGACTTGGGGGCTGGTTTTGATCTCTTAAATGGCTTGAATTTATTCCAATTTGAATAAGGCTTCCAATTGGAAGCAGATTCCTTGGGGGAAGGATTAGATTTCTGTTCCTTATTTTGTCGAAAGGAACGAAAACGGTTAGACGTTTTAGATTTACCCTTGGGTCTTTTATCCTGAGGCAAAAAAACTCCCTTCCCCCAAGTGATAGTTAAATTATTTAGTTCTCAGTTGGATTCAATAATTTCATTACCTTGGAAAGAAAGAGATAGCAATCTGGACTTAGAAGTCATATCAGCATTCCAAGAGTTGAGCCACAAAGCTCTTCTAGCTAAAATAGCCAAAGACATAGATTTAACATCAATTTTGATAATATCAAAAATGGCATCACAAATGACATTATTAGCATGTTGAATCAACTTAACAATGCTAGACAAATCATGATCTAATACTTGTTGCGCTAAAATTTCCAACCAAAAAGTTGAAGCAGCTGCAACATCAGCCAAAGAAATTGCAGGCCTAAGAAGATGACCTGAATATAAATAAGCTTTCCTTAGATAAGATTCAAGTTTCCTATCTAAAGGATATTTAAAGGAAGTACTACTACTACGTTTAGCAAGAGTAGAGATAGCCCCATCAACTTTGGGGATCTTTTCCCAAAACTCCAATCTAACTGCTGGCAAAGGATACAATTTTTTAAACCTTGAAGAAGGAATAAAAGTACCACCAGGCCTATTCCATTCTTTAGAAATCATATCAGAAAAAGCATCAGGAACTGGAAAAACCTCTGGAATAACCACATGAGGTTTATAAACAGAATTTAAACATTTACTAGTTTTAATATCAAGAGGACTATTTTTTTCCATATCTAATGTAATCAACACTTCTTTTAACAAAGAACGAATATACTCCATTTTAAATAAGAGGATTTGTCAGTGTCAATATCTGAGGCAGGATCTTCTGAATCAGATAGATCCTCGCCAGAGGAGGATAATTCAGTATGTTGCTGGTCATTTGAAATTTCATCAACCTTATGAGAAGTTTTAAAAGACCTTTTACGTTTATTAGAAGGCGGAATGGCAGACAAAGCCTTCTGAATAGAATCAGAAATAAATTCTTTTAAATTTACAGGTATATCTTGTGCATTAGATGTTGAGGGAACAGCAACAGGTAATGAACTACTACTGATGGATACATTCTCTGCATGTAAAAGTTTATCATGACAACCATTACAAACCACAGCTGGAGGTATAACCTCCACAAGTTTACAACAAATGCACTTAGCTTTGGTAGAACTGTTATCATGCCGCAGGGTTCCAACAGTGATTTCTAAGACATGATCAGAATAAGACATCTTGCAAATGTAAGAGAAAACAACAACATATAAAGCAATATTATAAAAATTTCCTTATATGGCAGTTTGAGAAATAGGAAAAAATGCAAACAGCATAGAAAAAAGGCAGGAGACAAATAGAAATGGGGTCTTAAATAATGAAAGTATTTGGTGCCAAATATGACGCACAACAAAGAGAAAAAAAAAATTTTGGTGCCAAAAACGTCCAGAAACGACACACTCGCGTCATAGATGATGTAACCTTGTGAAAGGACTCTGCGTCAACTAAGACGCCGAAAATTACAAATTTGCGTCAACGAACGTAACTTTGCGTCAAAAAAATCTCGCGCCAAGAATGACGCAATAAAGTCTGGCATTTTGCGCTCTCGCGAGCCTAATTCAGCCCGCAAATTTAAAAAGACAGTCAATTAGAAAAAGAGACTATACCCCAGGTAAGAAATACATTTTTCATAAAAAAGCATTTCCCAGATATGAAACGGACAGTCTGCAAAAGGAAATATACTGAAAACCTGAATCATGGCAAATATAAGTACAATACATATATTTAGAACTTTATATAAATACATAAAGTGCCAAACCATAGCTGAGTGTGTCTTAAGTAATGAAAACATACTTACCAGAAGACACCCATCCACATATAGCAGATAGCCAAACCAGTACTGAAACGGTTATCAGTAGAGGTAATGGAATATGAGAGTATATCGTCGATCTGAATAAGGGAGGTAGGAGATGAATCTCTACGACCGATAACAGAGAAACTATGAAATAGATCCCTGTGAGGAAAACCATTGCATTCAATAGGTGATACTCTCTTCACATCCCACTGACATTCACTGTACTCAGAGGAAAACGGGCTTCAAAATGCTGAGAAGCGCATATCAACGTAGAAATCTTAGCACAAACTTACTTCACCACCTCCATAGGAGGCAAAGTTTGTAAAACTGAATTGTGGGTGTGGTGAGGGGTGTATTTATAGGCATTTTTATGTTTGGGAAACTTTGCCCCTCCTGGTAGGATTGTATATCCCATACGTCACTAGCTCATGGATTCTTGCCAATTACATGAAAGAAATGACTAATTGGTTTAACAATATACTGAACTCTAGCCAAAGCTAGAACAAAGCTATGAATATCTGAAAGAATAGCAATCGTCCAAGGGGAAAAACTGAAAGAACATAAATCTGACCCTTTAAAAGAACTGGTGGATAAACCCTTATCCAAACCATATTGCAAAAAAATAATTAATACATGTATTGCATAATTTAGTTTAAAACCTCAGCTTATAAACAAAACACTTAAAGTAATATCCCAATTGCAAAAAAAGCTTTAAAGAAAGGGAAACACCCTTTGTGAAAAGAACTCATAAAAAATGATAAATTCAAAACTTATAAAAGCAGAGATGAGGTAGTACACAGATTACGGTTATTTAAATAGCGTACATAAAAAGGAGGTGCATGCCAAAACGGCATCTTATAAAGTAAAAAAGTGTGCCACGAGTACGCCATCACACGCAGGCCAAAAAACAATGTACGGCAAAAAAAATATGCATTTAAAAATAAACGCATGCGCAAAGTGATTAAGCTTACAAAAATGCATGCGGACAAAAACATTATGCAAAATTATAAATACTAAAAAAATATATAACTGTCCCTAGGTCATATACATATATAATAAATATATATAACAATAACTTAACAGGCTTATAGATTGCTAAATATCAAATTAAAAATATAAGTACTTACCATTAGGCACTCTGTTACTGGAGGAAATCAGTAGAATGCCAAAACCAGTGCTGAAACAGAACAGCAGAAAATCTGGAATAGGAGTATAACGACAAACCAATAGAAGGACGCATAGGACAAGTCCTTGCGACATCAGTGGAAAGATTTGTGACTAAATCCTAATAGGTGAAATAAATGCTATAAACAATTCTTCTAATAAATCCTTTCAACAATCACTGTATTCTGATGGCAAAGGGGCCTCAACTCAGCCTGAGAACCCCCGCACTGAAGAATCAAATGCACATCTTCATTCATCAACCCTCTCCAGCAGAGGCAAAGGCAAAGACAAGATTTAGTTGTCAGTGAAGTGGGAGGGGTTTTCTAGAGTTTCTGAGGTTTGGGAATCTTTGCCCCCCTTCTAGTGGTAGGGAAGAGCAATTCCCAGGAGTAATGGATTGTGGACTCTTACCACCTATATGAAAGAAAAAGGAGAGGTGGAGGAATATGTTTTTATATTAACCAAAGCTGGTGTGAAGTGCCTGTTTTAGCTACGACATGTTCTCCTGAAGCTTAATTATTAACTGCATTCCATTGTTAATTCACCTCTATAATTATGGTTCTGGTGTATATTTCTCCTTCTGATAATGTCTGCCTGGCACAAAAACAATTGGCTGACCAGAATCTAGAGGTTGAATGCAAATATCCAAACTCTGCAATTTTTTAATCAGTAAAATATCTGCTGAATTACCAAAATATAAGCAGTTAAATAAATGCCCCACTTGCAAAGCAAAAATGTTGATCACTGCACTTGCATAATATAGTAGAACTACAGAGGTGCTTTGAGATCCTGAAGAAAGGGCATTGTGAAAGAAGTGACTGATGCTTGCTTGTTCTGGTTTGATCATTGACTATCACTCTAGATAGCAACACAAATAAAGGAAAGATGAAAATCAAATTGAACAACCAAGGAACCTCTAAGGCATCTGTTTGATCCACCAGAGGTTCCTGAGACAAGGCACAGTACTGGGGCAGTTTGTAGCTCAAGTGGCAGGCCATGAGATCTATATCTGGTATGCTTCAATGTCTCACTATCTGCACAAATACTTCCCGACTCAGAAACCATTTCCCTTTTTCTCTGTCGGCAGAGAAACTACATTTAAAGTGAAAGTCAAATCCTAGCATTTGTAAAACACTAGGATTGACCATTGAGACAAATAAAGGGGACTTTCATTTATGAAGTATAACATAGTTCATGCAGAAAGCTCCTTTATTTGTTTCAAGTGTTCGCCGCTCTGAGCTGCTAAGGTAGCCCACAGCAGAACGCTGTTTTGTTTGAGTGGTGACGTTTTCACCTCTTAGCCAATAGCCATGCGTTAAATTTGGTTTGTCTTCCTGTTGTGCCGGATTTCACGCACGCTATTTGCTAAGAGGTGGAAACGTCACCTCTTAGTAAAACAGCGTTCTTCCGTGGGCGGCCTTAACAGCTCAGGCCTCCCATGGAAGAACGCCACATTGGGAGACAACCTTCTCTGATCCTGTAATACTCCATAATGTTTTAAAAGAAAAAGTTGATACTATGGGCTAGATTTATCAAAGGTGAGGCGGACAGGGGCGCATATAAGCTCGCCTGTGGCGGGCGAAATTGCCCTGCAGGTAATTACAATTGCACACGAGCGCAATTTTGCGCTCGCGTGCAATCCCGCCCCCTGCCCGCGCACAGCCAATCATGCGCGGGCAGGAGCTGTCAATCTCCTTGGTCGGACTAGACCACGGAGATTGAATTTCGCAACCTTAGAGGTGGCGGTCTGGTGACCGATGCTTGTTAAATTACGGTGAGCAAGTTCTTGTGAGAACTTGCAGCCGTAGGGCTTTGATAAATCGAGCCCTAAGTAGAGGAAACTTCAAGAGAGGTGGACAAGTGATTATTTTTTTTGGACTTTAATAAAACTGGTACTTGCTTGATATGCAATGGAAGAGTTGTTCTTAAAGGGACAGTCTACCATAGAATTGTTATTGTTTTAAACAATAGATAATCCCTTTAATACCCATTCCACAGTTTGCATAACTAACACAGTTATATTAATATACTTTTTACCTCTGTGATTACCTTGTATCTAGGAACCTTCTTCCAACCCCTGATCACATGACTGTGACTGTTTATTATCTATTGTCTTAAAATTAGCATTGTTTTGTGCTAAATCTTACATAACTTTCTGTGCCTGAACACAGTGTTATCTATATATCCCACGTGTACTTTCTGTCTCTATGTATTGAAAAGAGATTTAAAAAGCATGTGATAAGAGGCAGCCCTCAAAGGCTTAGAAATTAGCATATGAGCCTACCTAGGTTTAGTTTAACCCCTTAATGACCGAGGACGTGCAGGGTACGTCCTCAAAAAAAAAAGGCAGTTAACGCCTGAGGACGTACCCTGCACGTCCTCGGTGTGGAAAGCAGCTGGAAGCGATCCTGCTCGCTTCCAGCTGCTTTCCGGTTATTGCAGTGATGCCTCGATATGGAGGCATCCTGCAATAACCTCACATGGCCATCCGATGCAGAGAGAGCCACTCTGTGGCCCTCTCTGCACCGGACATCGATGGCCGGTTTCGTTGGTGGGTGGGAGTCGGCTTGGGAGGCGGGTGGGCGGCCATCGGTGTGCCGCGTGACATCAAGGGGGGCGGGATCGGGACCGTCGGGGGGCGTGCACGGGCGCACGCGTGCACGGAGGGTGGCGGGTGGGCGCGTGCACGGGGCGGGAGCGGGTGGGAACCGATACACTACGGAAAATGTTTTAATAAAATGGCCTAATCTTGTTTGTGCAAAAGCACAAAAAGTGATCGTGGAGGGGTGGGGGGTTGGTTTTGTGTGGGGGGAAGCTACACTACAGAAACGTTTAACAAATGTAAAAAAAACCCCATTTTTACTTCTAAACTGGGTACTGGCAGACAGCTTAGAACCTGTTAATTATGCAAGTCTACAGTATTTTGTGGTCTTTTAGAGATTGCATGGTAAGCAAGCACTAACTAATACTGTATATAGTTTAACTGTGTTTTTAAAGTTTGAAATTTTGCAAACAGCCCCCACTGGAGAAGAAAACTTGTCCAGTGGCCCCCAGATAATTTGAGTTTGAGGCCCCAGAGTTAGAGGATGCCTCTCAAAAGGACGAGTAGTTCTTCACTTCACTTTCACCTCACTTCTCATCAAGGAGGCAAAAAAATGACTGAGGATCATGGGAAGTGGGAGGGATTTAAAGCTCTGGCATGTTAGGGTATCTTATGTCCTCCAAATGGTCACAAGAGGAATTCCCGCACCTGATTTATGGACTCATCAGCTGATGAAAGAAATATTGACAATACAATACTATCTTTGTTTTAGTAACATAGAAAAAGCACTACCACTGAGATTTAGCTGCTCAACTTTTGTGTGACTTCAGTGCAAGGTTGACTCTGGCAACAACGTAACCACAATGCTAGGCATACATTCGGAAGAAACCGAGATCAATATGACTGATTAGACAAAAATGATGTACAGGTGATACCTTTAATACCCAATAGTGGATTCAATTGCAAAGCTTTCAGGACACTGAAGTTCCATTGACAGGCAGAAATATACTAACACAGTACTTTCCTTTTTCTACATGAATTAAACAGTAATACTCACAACTCATTAGGACAGTTGGTTGGTTTGTCCATCCTATGCCCCTCCTTTAGTAGTTTGAAGAGCTCTTCCATTGGAACACCTGGATAGGGGGAACCTCCAAGTGTGAAGATTTCCCACAGCAGAACACCAAAAGACCATCTGGGGGGGAAAAAAATACAAAATGACATAGTGTCAATTATTGAGACAATGAATGCAACATTTATCAATGAAAGTTTCTCAATGACAAGAAATGATGATATAGGAGTTGTCCCAATCAGCACAAAAAGGTAGCTGGAAAGCCCACTGCAAGTGGCAAATAAGACACTCCCCCCTCCCCCTTCTTTTGCATATGAAAAGACCCTTTACACAAACAGGAGCAAGCTGGAGAGGTAGCTGACAGTATTCTCATAAAACTTTGGGGCTTGGTTAGGAGTTTGAAAAGCAGAGCAATGTTATTTAAAAATAAGCAAAACTATACATTTAAAAAAAAAAAAACAACAACTTTATGGGCTATATAAATAGATCATCTACAAAACAATTATGCAAAGAAAAAATGAGTGTATAATGTCCCTTTAATCAACTTTCTAATTTACTTCTATTATCAAATTTTCTTGCCATCTTTATTTGAAAAAGAAGGCATCTAAGCTAAGGAGCCAGCCAATTTTTGGTTCAAAACGGTGGACAGCACTTGTTTAATGGTGGGTGCATTTAGCCACCAATCAGCAAGCACAACCCAGGTCGTGAACCAAAAATGGGCCGGCTGCTAAACTTAGATTTTTTGCTTTTCAAATAAATATAGCAAGAGAATGAAGAAAAAATGATAATAGGAGTAAATTAGAAAGTTGCTTAAAATTGCATGCTCTATCTGAATCATGAAAGAAAATGTTTTGGTTCAGGGTCCCTTTAACAACATTATGCCAAATTTAGCAATAACCTAGAAGTCTCACAATTTTATTTAAAAAAAAGCCTTTCTGCATATCAATTTGAAAATCGGCGAATTTAAAAGCTACTAAATATGTATGTATATTTGTGGCAAACAGAGGGCTCAACAATGAAAGATCCTGATTTTAATATCTGAAATATTTAACATAAAATATGCTCTGCATGGATTTTAGAGGGAGACTATCAAAGACCATACTTCTCATAGACTCTAATTCAAAAGTATTAGGGACGTTCCATTCCATAAAAAATATATATATAAAAATTAAGAACATCATTATAATCAATAATTAAATGGATTTTTTTTTTTTATTTAACATTTCTTCAAGTAACAATTTAGCAAAGACCACATGGGTATTCCACAATCATTCTTTAACAACCTGACAAAAATGTTAATAAGGGTCAGAAACACATTATGTGTGGAGGAACAAAAATACTGCATATTCCATTATAAAAACAAAACATCAACTTTATGAGCATCAAGGTTTGGGGCTGATTTTACTGTCCCAGGGCCTGGACAGGTCAATGACAGAGGGAGCAAAGAATAATAATAAAAAAAAAACCGGTATGAAGAAATTTATAAGTCGTCAAGGTAGCAGTCAGTCTGTCACTAAAAACTAAGGACAGAGGTTTTTCTCAGTTAACACACACATGCATTTTTGCTCACTGTTGGTTTATCCACTCTCGTCAACAGCACCCATACATATTATACACAATTTTTTAAACAAACAAACAGACCTTTCTTGTGATACCCTATATGGGTACATAAAATAAAGGCATTTAACCCCTTAAGGACCAGTGACATACCCTGTACGCAGCTGGCCTTTCTATGGGGATTGTGTAATAGCGCGGCCTCGCTGCCAGCTATTTCTGGTGAGCAAATGGTAGAGTATAATAGTGCGGTCCCGCTGCTTGTGCCAGGACTCGCACTATTAGTAACAAGAAAACCCTTAACGATTGGCAACGTACATGGTACGTCATGTTCATTAAGGGGTTAATACTGAACAATGGGGCCAAAATTTAAAAACAAAAAACATAATTTATGTAAGAACTTACCTGATAAATTCATTTCTTTCATATTAGCAAGAGTCCATGAGCTAGTGACGTATGGGATATACATTCCTACCAGGAGGGGCAAAGTTTCCCAAACCTCAAAATGCCTATAAATACACCCCTCACCACACCCACAATTCAGTTTAACGAATAGCCAAGAAGTGGGGTGATAAAAAAGTGCAGAAAGCATATAAAATAAGGAATTGGAATAATTGTGCTTTATACAAAAATCATAACCACCACAAAAAAAGGGCGGGCCTCATGGACTCTTGCTAATATGAAAGAAATGAATTTATCAGGTAAGTTCTTACATAAATTATGTTTTCTTTCATGTAATTAGCAAGAGTCCATGAGCTAGTGACGTATGGGATAATGATTACCCAAGATGTGGATCTTTCCACACAAGAGTCACTAGAGAGGGAGGGATAAAATAAAGACAGCCAATTCCTGCTGAAAATAATCCACACCCAAAATAAAGTTTAATGAAAAACATAAGCAGAAGATTCAAACTGAAACCGCTGCCTGAAGTACTTTTCTACCAAAAACTGCTTCAGAAGAAGAAAATACATCAAAATGGTAGAATTTAGTAAAAGTATGCAAAGAGGACCAAGTTGCTGCTTTGCAAATCTGATCAATCGAAGCTTCATTCCTAAACGCCCAGGAAGTAGAAACTGACCTAGTAGAATGAGCTGTAATTCTCTGAGGCGGAGTTTTACCCGACTCAACATAGGCAAGATGAATTAAAGATTTCAACCAAGATGCCAAAGAAATGGCAGAAGCTTTCTGGCCTTTTCTAGAACCGGAAAAGATAACAAATAGACTAGAAGTCTTACTGAAAGACTTAGTAGCTTCAACATAATATTTCAAAGCTCTAACAACATCCAAAGAATGCAACGATTTCTCCTTAGAATTCTTAGGATTAGGACATAATGAAGGAACCACAATTTCTCTACTAATGTTGTTGGAATTCACAACTTTAGGTAAAAAATCAAAAGAAGTTCGCAACACCGCCTTATCCTGATGAAAAATCAGAAAAGGAGACTCACAAGAAAGAGCAGATAATTCAGAAACTCTTCTGGCAGAAGAGATGGCCAAAAGGAACAAAACTTTCCAAGAAAGTAATTTAATGTCCAATGAATGCATAGGTTCAAACGGAGGAGCTTGAAGAGCCCCCAGAACCAAATTCAAACTCCAAGGAGGAGAAATTGACTTAATGACAGGTTTTATACGAACCAAAGCTTGTACAAAACAATGAATATCAGGAAGAATAGCAATCTTTCTGTGAAAAAGAACAGAAAGAGCAGAGATTTGACCTTTCAAGGAACTTGCGGACAAACCCTTATCTAAACCATCCTGAAGAAACTGTAAAATTCTCGGTATTCTAAAAGAATGCCAAGAAAAATGATGAGAAAGACACCAAGAAATATAAGTCTTCCAGACTCTATAATATATCTCTCTAGATACAGATTTACGCGCCTGTAACATAGTATTAATCACAGAGTCAGAGAAACCTCTTTGACCAAGAATCAAGCGTTCAATCTCCATACCTTTAAATTTAAGGATTTCAGATCCTGATGGAAAAAAGGACCTTGCGACAGAAGGTCTGGTCTTAACGGAAGAGTCCACGGTTGGCAAGAGGCCATCCGGACCAGATCCGCATACCAAAACCTGTGAGGCCATGCCGGAGCTACCAGCAGAACAAACGAGCATTCCTTCAGAATCTTGGAGATTACTCTTGGAAGAAGAACTAGAGGCGGAAAGATATAGGCAGGATGATACTTCCAAGGAAGTGATAATGCATCCACTGCCTCCGCCTGAGGATCCCGGGATCTGGACAGATACCTGGGAAGTTTCTTGTTTAGATGAGACGCCATCAGATCTATTTCTGGAAGTTCCCACATTTGAACAATCTGAAGAAATACCTCTGGGTGAAGAGACCATTCGCCCGGATGCAACGTTTGGCGACTGAGATAATCTGCTTCCCAATTGTCTATACCTGGGATATGAACCGCAGAGATTAGACAGGAGCTGGATTCCGCCCAAACCAGAATTCGAGATACTTCTTTCATAGCCAGAGGACTGTGAGTCCCTCCTTGATGATTGATGTATGCCACAGTTGTGACATTGTCTGTCTGAAAACAAATGAACGATTCTCTCTTCAGAAGAGGCCAAAACTGAAGAGCTCTGAAAATTGCACGGAGTTCCAAAATATTGATCAGTAATCTCACCTCCTGAGATTCCCAAACTCCTTGTGCCGTCAGAGATCCCCACACAGCTCCCCAACCCATGAGACTTGCATCTGTTGAAATTACAGTCCAGGTCGGAAGCACAAAAGAAGCCCCCTGAATTAAACGATGGTGATCTGTCCACCACGTTAGAGTTTTTAAAGATATTATTTGAGATATCTTTGTGTAATCCTTGCACCATTGATTCAGCATACAGAGCTGAAGAGGTCGCATGTGAAAACGAGCAAAGGGGATCGCGTCCGATGCAGCAGTCATAAGACCTAGAATTTCCATGCATAAGGCTACCGAAGGGAATGATTGTGACTGAAGGTCATGGACACTGAATCTATCTGGAAACCCAGAAAGGTCACCCTTGTCTGAGGAATCAATGAACTTTTTGGTAAATTGATCCTCCAACCATGATCTTGAAGAAACAACACAAGTCGATTCGTATGAGATTCTGCTAAATGTAAAGACTGAGCAAGTACCAAGATATCGTCCAAATAAGGAAATACCACAATACCCTGTTCTCTGATTACAGACAGAAGGGCACCGAGAACCTTTGTAAAAATTCTTGGAGCTGTAGCTAGGCCAAACGGCAGAGCCACAAACTGGTAATGCTTGTCCAGGAAAGAGAATCTCAGGAACTGATAATGATCTGGATGAATCGGAATATGCAGATATGCATCCTGTAAATCTATTGTGGACATATAATTTCTTTGAAAAAACGTAACCTGCCCCCTACCAGCTGAGCTGGAATGAGGGCCGCACCTTCATGTGGACTTAGAAGCAGGCTTTGCCTTTCTAGCAGGCTTGGATTTATTCCAGACTGGAGATGGTTTCCAAACTGAAACTGCTCCTGAGGATGAAGGATCAGGCTTTTGTTCTTTGTTGAAACGAAAGGAACGAAAACGATTATTAGCCCTGTTTTTACCTTTAGATTTTTTATCCTGTGGTAAAAAAGTTCCTTTCCCACCAGTAACAGTTGAGATAATAGAATCCAACTGAGAACCAAATAATTTGTTACCCTGGAAAGAAATGGAAAGTAGAGTTGATTTAGAAGCCATATCAGCATTCCAAGTCTTAAGCCATAAAGCTCTTCTAGCTAAAATAGCTAGAGACATAAACCTGACATCAACTCTGATAATATCAAAAATGGCATCACAGATAAAATTATTAGCATGCTGAAGAAGAATAATAATATCATGAGAATCATGATGTGTTACTTGTTGCGCTAAAGTTTCCAACCAAAAAGTTGAAGCTGCAGCAACATCAGCCAAAGATATAGCAGGTCTAAGAAGATTACCTGAACACAGATAAGCTTTTCTTAGAAAGGATTCAATTTTCCTATCTAAAGGATCCTTAAACGAAGTACCATCTGACGTAGGAATAGTAGTACGTTTAGCAAGGGTAGAAATAGCCCCATCAACTTTAGGGATTTTGTCCCAAAATTCTAATCTGTCAGACGGCACAGGATATAATTGCTTAAAACGTTTAGAAGGAGTAAATGAATTACCCAATTTATCCCATTCTTTGGAAAATACTGCAGAAATAGCATTAGGAACAGGAAAAACTTCTGGAATAACCACAGGAGCTTTAAATACCTTATCCAAACGTTTAGAATTAGTATCAAGAGGACCAGAATCCTCTATTTCTAAAGCAATTAGTACTTCTTTAAGTAAAGAACGAATAAATTCCATTTTAAATAAATATGAAGATTTATCAGCATCAACCTCTGAGACAGAATCCTCTGAACCAGAAGAGTCATCAGAATCAGAATGATGATGTTCATTTAAAAATTCATATGTAGGGAGAGAAGTTTTAAAAGATTTTTTACGTTTACTAGAAGGAGAAATAACAGACATAGCCTTCTTTATGGATTCAGAAACAAAATCTCTTATGTTATCAGGAACATTCTGCACCTTAGATGTTGAAGGAACTGCAACAGGCAATGGTACTTTACTAAAGGAAATATTATCTGCATTAACAAGTTTGTCATGACAATCAATACAAACAACAGCCGGAGGAATAGCTACCAAAAATTTACAGCAGATACACTTAGCTTTGGTAGATCCAGCACTAGACAGCGATTTTCCTGTAGTATCTTCTGACTCAGATGCAACGTGAGACATCTTGCAATATGTAAGAGAAAAAACAACATATAAAGCAAAATTGATCAAATTCCTTAAATGACAGTTTCAGGAATGGGAAAGAATGCCAAGAACAAGCTTCTAGCAACCAGAAGCAATAAAAAAAAAAAAGAGACTTAAATAATGTGGAGATAAAAGCGACGCCCATATTTTTTAGCGCCAAATCAGACGCCCACATTATTTGGCGCCTAAAGGCTTTTGGCGCCAAAATGACGCCACATCCGGAACGCCGACATCTTTGGCGCAAAATAACGTCAAAAAAATGACGCAACTTCCGGCGACACGTATGACGCCGGAAACGGAAAATAATTTTTGCGCCAAAAAGTCCGCGCCAAGAATGACGCAATAAAATGAAGCATTTTCAGCCCCCGCGAGCCTAACAGCCCACAGGGAAAAAAGTGTCAAATTTTTGAAGGTAAGAAAAAAATGATTAATTCAAATGCATTATCCCAAATATGAAACTGACTGTCTGAAAAATAAGGAAAGTTGAACATTCTGAGTCAAGGCAAATAAATGTTTGAATACATATATTTAGAACTTTATAAACAAAGTGCCCAACCATAGCTTAGAGTGTCACAGAAAATAAGATTTACTTACCCCAGGACACTCATCTACATGTTTGTAGAAAGCCAAACCAGTACTGAAACGAGAATCAGCAGAGGTAATGGTATATATAAGAGTATATCGTCGATCTGAAAAGGGAGGTAAGAGATGAATCTCTACGACCGATAACAGAGAACCTATGAAATAGACCCCGTAGAAGGAGATCACTGAATTCAAATAGGCAATACTCTCTTCACATCCCTCTGACATTCACTGCACGCTGAGAGGAAAACCGGGCTCCAACTTACTGCGGAGCGCATATCAACGTAGAATCTAACACAAACTTACTTCACCACCTCCATCGGAGGCAAAGTTTGTAAAACTGAATTGTGGGTGTGGTGAGGGGTGTATTTATAGGCATTTTGAGGTTTGGGAAACTTTGCCCTTCCTGGTAGGAATGTATATCCCATACGTCACTAGCTCATGGACTCTTGCTAATTACATGAAAGAAACACTGTTTGCAGTTGTCTTTATAACTATCTGAACAAAACTAATGTAGCTCAAATTTTTTATTTTCATTATGTTGTCCTGATTTTAGGAATACCCCACATGTCTGGCTATGAATTACTTGGAAACCTAATGTAGGTCAAATATTATAAAGATGGAATTATTGCGATCAAATAATTTTTTCTTTCACAAGGTTTCTCACTGAAATTATTTACAAACAGCTTGTGCAATTATGGCACAAATGGTTGTAAATGCTTTTCTGGGATCCCCTTTGTTCAGAAATAGCAGACATATATGACTTTGGTGTTGCTTTTTGGCAATTAGAAGGCCGCTAAATGCCGCTGTGCACCACACTTGTATTATGCCCAGCAGTGAATGTGGTTAATTAGGGATATTGCAGGGTTAATTTTAGCTTTAGTGTAGAGATCAGCCTCCCACCTGACACATCCCACCCCCTGATGTCTCCAAAACAGCTCTCTTCCCTCCCCACCCCACAATTGTCCCCACCATCTTAAGTACTGGAAGAAAAACAAAACAAAAAAACATTCTGCTGTGTAGGATCCCCCCTTCCCCCCCAACCTCCCTAATCCCCCCCCAAACAGTTCTTTAACCCTCCCCCCTCTACCTTATTGTGCGCCATCTTGGGTACTGGCAGCTGCCAGTTTGCCATAAAATATTTTGTTTAAAATATTTTTCTGTAGTTTAGTTGCCCCGCCTCGATAACCAACCCCCACCCCCTCCCAGATCCCTTAAATAAAAATTACCCCCCTCCTCTCTCCCACATTATCCTAAGCAAAATCAAATTGTGCCATAGTGTAGCATTCCCCCCACTCCCGTGTGCGCTCCCGGCACCCTGCGCATGATCCCACCCCCTCTATGGCTATGTACGTCGTTAGTGAAAACACAAACGACGTACAGGGTACGTCCTTGGCCGTTAACGACCGTTTTTTGTAAGACGTACCCTGTACGACGTTAATCGTTAAGGGGTTAAAGGGACACTGAACCCAAATTTTTTCTTTCGTGATTCAGATAGAGCATGCAACTTTCTAATTTACTCCAATTATCAATTTCTTTGTTCTCTTGCTATCTTTGTTTGAAAAAGACGGTATCTAAGCTAAGGAGCCAGTCATTGTTTGGTTCAGTACACTGGGCAGCACTTGTTTATTGGTGGGTGAATTTATCCACCAATCAAGCAAGAACAACCCAGTTTCTTCACCAAAAATGGGCCGGCATCTAATACCATACATTCTTGGTTTTCAAATAAAGATACCAAGAGAATGAAGAAAATTTGATAATAGGAGTAAATTAGAAAGTTACTTAAAAACATAATTTATGTAAGAACTTACCTGATAAATTCATTTCTTTCATATTAGCAAGAGTCCATGAGCTAGTGACGTATGGGATATACATTCCTACCAGGAGGGGCAAAGTTTCCCAAACCTCAAAATGCCTATAAATACACCCCTCACCACACCCACAAATCAGTTTAACGAATAGCCAAGAAGTGGGGTGATAAGAAAAAAGTGCGAAAGCATAAAAAATAAGGAATTGGAATAATTGTGCTTTATACAAAAAAATCATAACTACCACAAAAAGGGCGGGCCTCATGGACTCTTGCTAATATGAAAGAAATGAATTTATCAGGTAAGTTCTTACATAAATTATGTTTTCTTTCATGTAATTAGCAAGAGTCCATGAGCTAGTGACGTATGGGATAATGACTACCCAAGATGTGGATCTTTCCATGCAAGAGTCACTAGAGAGGGAGGGATAAAGACAGCCAATTCCGCTGAAAAATAATCCACACCCAAAATAAAGTTTAAATTTTATAATGAAAAAAACTGAAATTATAAGCAGAAGATTCAAATTGAAACAGCTGCCTGAAGTACTTTTCTACCAAAAACAGCTTCAGAAGAAGAAAACACATCAAAATGGTAGAATTTAGTAAAAGTATGCAAAGAAGACCAAGTTGCTGCTTTGCAAATCTGATCAACCGAAGCTTCATTCCTAAACGCCCAGGAAGTAGAAACTGACCTAGTAGAATGAGCTGTAATCCTTTGAGGCAGAGTTTTACCCGACTCGACATAAGCATGATGAATTAAAGATTTCAACCAAGATGCCAAAGAAATGGCAGAGGCCTTCTGACCTTTCCTAGAACCGGAAAAGATAACAAATAGACTAGAAGTCTTTCGGAAATTCTTAGTAGCTTCAACATAATATTTCAAAGCTCTAACAACATCCAAAGAATGTAGTGATTTCTCCTTAGAATTCTTAGGATTAGGACATAATGAAGGAACCACAATTTCTCTACTAATGTTGTTGGAATTCACAACCTTAGGTAAAAATTTAAAAGAAGTTCGCAACACCGCCTTATCCTGGTGAAAAATCAGAAAAGGAGACTCACAAGAAAGAGCAGATAATTCAGAAACTCTTCTGGCAGAAGAAATGGCCAAAAGGAACAAAACTTTCCAAGAAAGTAATTTAATGTCCAATGAATGCATAGGTTCAAACGGAGGAGCTTGAAGAGCCCCCAGAACCAAATTCAAACTCCAAGGAGGAGAAATTGACTTAATGACAGGTTTTATACGAACCAAAGCTTGTACAAAACAATGAATATCAGGAAGATTAGCAATCTTTCTGTGAAAAAGAACAGAAAGAGCAGAGATTTGTCCTTTCAAGGAACTTGCAGACAAACCTTTATCCAAACCATCCTGAAGAAACTGTAAAATTCTCGGAATTCTAAAAGAATCTCAGGAAAAATGATGAGAGACACCAAGAAATATACGTCTTCCAGACTCTATAATATATCTCCCTAGATACAGATTTACGAGCCTGTAACATAGTATTAATCACAGAGTCAGAGAAACCTCTTTGACTAAGAATCAAGCGTTCAATCTCCATACCTTTAAATTTAAGGATTTGAGATCCTGATGGAAAAAAGGACCTTGCGTCAGAAGGTCTGGTCTTAACGGAAGAGTCCACGGTTGGCAAGAGGCCATCCGGACAAGATCCGTATACCAAAACCTGTGAGGCCATGCTGGAGCTACCAGCAGAACAAACAAGCATTCCTTCAGAATCTTGGAGATTACTCTTGGAAGAAGAACTAGAGGTGGAAAGATATAGGCAGGATGATACTTCCAAGGAAGTGACAATGCATCCACTGCTTCCGCTTGAGGATCCCTGGATCTGGACAGATACCTGGGAAGTTTCTTGTTTAGATGAGAGGCCATCAGATCTATTTCTGGAAGTCCCCACATTTGAACAATCTGAAGAAATACCTCTGGGTGAAGAGACCATTCGCCCGGATGCAATGTTTGGCGACTGAGATAATCCGCTTCCCAATTGTCTATACCTGGGATATGAACCGCAGAAACTAGACAGGAGCTGGATTCCGCCCATATCAGAATTCGAGATACTTCTTTCATAGCCAGAGGACTGTGAGTCCCTCCTTGATGATTGATGTATGCCACAGTTGTGACATTGTCTGTCTGAAAACAAATGAACGATTCTCTTAGAAGAGGCCAAGACTGAAGAGCTCTGAAAATTGCACAGAGTTCCAAAATATTGATCGTAATCTCACCTCCGGAGATTCCCAAACCCCTTGTGCTGTCAGAGACCCCCAAACAGCTCCCCAACCTGTCAGACTTGCATCTGTTGAAATTACAGTCCAGGTCGGAAGAACAAAAGAAGCCCCCTGAACTTAACAATGGTGATCTGTCCACCACGTCAGAGAGTGTCGTACAATCGGTTTTAAAGATATTAATTGAGATATCTTTGTGTAATCCCTGCACCACTGGTTCAGCATACAGAGCTGAAGAGGTCGCATGTGAAAACGAGCAAAGGGGATCGTGTCCAATGCAGCAGTCATAAGACCTAGAATTTCCATGCATAAGGCTACCGAAGGGAATGATTGTGACTGAAGGTTTCGACAAGCGGATATCAATTTTAGACGTCTCTGTCTGTCAAAGATAGAGTCATGGACACTGAATCTATCTGGAAACCTAAAAAGGTTACCCTTGTCTGAGGAATCAATGAACTTTTTGGTAAATTGATCCTCCAACCATGATCTTGAAGAAACAACACAAGTCGATTCGTATGAGATTCTGCTAAATGTGAAGACTGAGCAAGTACCAAGATATCGTCCAAATAAGGAAATACCACAATACCCTGTTCTCTGATTACAGACAGAAGGGCACCGAGAACCTTTGTAAAAATTCTTGGAGCTGTTGCTAGGCCAAACGGCAGAGCCACAAACTGGTAATGCTCGTCTAGGAAAGAGAATCTCAGAAACTGATAGTGATCTGGATGAATCGGAATATGCAGATATGCATCCTGTAAATCTATTGTAGACATATGCTGAACAAAAGGCAGGATAGTCCTTACAGTTACCATTTTGAATGTTGGTATCCTTACATAACGATTCAATATTTTTAGATCCAGAACCAAATAATTTATTACCCTGGAAAGAAAGGGAAAGCAGAGTAGACTTAGAAGACATATCAGCATTCCAAGTTTTAAGCCATAAAGCTCTTCTAGCTAAAATAGCTAGAGACATATACCTGACATCAACTCTAATGATATCAAAGATGGCATCACAAATAAAATTATTAGCATGTTGAAGAAGAATAATAATGCTAAGAGAATTATGATCTGTTACTTGTTGCGCCAAAGCTTCTAACCAAAAAGTTGAAGCTGCAGCAACATCCGCTAAAGATATAGCAGGTCTAAGAAAATTACCTGAACACAAGTAAGCCTTTCTTAGAAAGGATTCAATTTTCCTATCTAAAGGATCCTTAAAGGAAGTACCATCTGCCGTAGGAATAGTAGTACGCTTAGCAAGAGTAGAGACAGCCCCATCAACCTTAGGGATTTTGTCCCAAAACTCTAATCTGTCAGATGGCACAGGATATAATTGCTTAAAACGTTTAGAAGGAGTAAATGAATTACCCAAATTATTCCATTCCCTGGAAATTACTTCAGAAATAGCACCAGGAACAGGAAAAACTTCTGGAATAACTACAGGAGATTTAAAAACCTTATCTAAACGTTTAGGACCAGAATCCTTAATTTCTAATGCAATTAGGACTTCTTTAAGTAAAGAACGAATAAATTCCATTTTAAATAAATATGAAGATTTATCAGCATCAACCTCTGAGACAGAATCCTCTGAACCAGAAGAACCATTATCAGAATCAGAATGATGATGTTCATTTAAAAATTCATCTGAAAAATTAGAAGGTTTAAAAGACTTTTTGCGTTTACTAGAAGGAGGAATAACAGACATAGCCTTCTTAATGGATTTAGAAACAAAATCTCTTATGTTATCAGGAACACTCTGAGTATTAGATGTTGATGGAACAGCAACAGGTAATGTAACTTTACTAAAGGAAATATTATCTGCATTAACAAGTTTGTCATGACATTCAATACAAACAACAGCTGGAGGAACAGCTACCAAAAGTTTACAGCAGATACACTTAGCTTTGGTAGCTCCAGCACCAGGCAGCGATTTTCCAGAAGTATCTTCTGACTCAGTTTCAACGTGGGACATCTTGCAATATGTAATAGAAAAAACAACATATAAAGCAAAATTGATCAAATTCCTTAAATGACAGTTTCAGGAATGGGAAAAAATGCCAGTGAACAAGCTTCTAGCAACCAGAAGCAATAAATAATGTGGAGACAATAGTGACGCCCATATTTTTTTTTTTTTTAGCGCCAAAAAAGATGCCCACATTATTTGGCGCCTAAATGCTTTTGGCGCCAAAAATGACGCGACATCCGGAACGCCGACACTTTTGGCGCAAAAGAACGTAAAAAATTACGCAACTTCCGGCGACACGTATGACGCCGGAAACAGAAAAAAATTTTGCGCCAAAAAAGTCAGCGCCAAGAATGACGCAATAAAATGAAGCATTTTCAGCCCCCGCGAGCCTAACAGCCCACAGGGAAAAGTCAAATTTTAAGGTAAGAAAAAAATGATTTATTCAAATGCATTATCCCAAATATGAAATGAATGTTGAACATCCTGAGTCAAGGCAAATAAATGTTTGAATACATATATTTAGAACTTTATAAAAAAGTGCCCAACCATAGCTTAGAGTGTCACAGAAAATAAGACTTACTTACCCCAGGACACTCATCTACATGTTGTAGAAAGCCAAACCAGTACTGAAACGAAAATCAGCAGAGGTAATGGTATATATATAAGAGTATATCGTCGATCTGAAAAGTATATCGTCGATCTACGACCGATAACAGAGAACCTATGAAATAGACCCCGTAGAAGGAGATCATTGAATTCAAATAGGCAATACTCTGCTCACATCCCTCTGACATTCACTGCACGCTGAGAGGAAAACCGGGCTCCAACCTGCTGCGGAGCGCATATCAACGTAGAATCTAGCACAAACTTATTTCACCACCTCCATAGGAGGCAAAGTTTGTAAAACTGATTTGTGGGTGTGGTGAGGGGTGTATTTATAGGCATTTTGAGGTTTGGGAAACTTTGCCCCTCCTGGTAGGAATGTATATCCCATACGTCACTAGCTCATGGACTCTTGCTAATTACATGAAAGAAATTGCATGCTCTATCTGAATCACAAACGAAAAAAAATTGGATTCAGTGTCCCTTTAAAAGTGTAGGGGAACATAAACAAATCAAATATATCCTAACTGGATTCAAATAAAAGAAAGGCAGCACCCAAGGGTGAACGCCCAAGGAAAAAGGCAAGCCAACTGGACCAGCCGATTAGAGGCCCCATCCTCCCAAGCTCAGAAATAGAACAGATACTTAAAGGAAAAAAGACAGAGGATCCCTTGGCCCAGTAGGGCTGGAATCCTACAGCACCGCCAAAACATGCCGTAGTAGAAAACGCAGACATGCCAGTCTATAATGGAAGGCAAAATGATCCCCCGCCGGGTCAATGGACGCCCCCAGCTCCGGGGGTAAGGCCCCTGAAGCCTCAGAGGCCATCACTTCCCCAGAAGGTCTAACTGACTCAGGCGATCCCACGCCCAACGAACCCCGGTTAACAGAACACGGACAGCAACTTAAAAATACCACTCTAGGGAAATTTAAATGTGCTAACGCCATAGATACCATGCTGTAACCTCTGGAGGAAATAAGTCGCCTTCTGGAGAAGGAGTAATGGCCGTAGGGACACCTGCTTGCGTAGCAAAAGAAGGTTCTAGGGCACGCGCCTCGTAGGACATGGAATCCTCAGGGGATGATGGCTCAGCGCACTCTAAATTCCCTGATTCGGGGGAAGAGAGTACTCTAGAACGGCAATCGGCACATAACTGATGGGCATGGCTAACCCTGGCCATTTCATATTCATCTCAAGACGTATACACTGAATCAGAGATATCCGTCTCCAAAAAAATCAGAATCCTCCATAACTTGTAGATTGTAATTATGGACAAACACTAAAGGCACCTTACACCCCCCCCCCCCCAATGGCTGGGGCACTCACCACCTCCAATGAACCAGACAACAAACAGACTCCCTCTGTCGCCACTCGGTCAAGGTGCGGAAATGGAATACAACATGACCACACCCGGTCACAAGGTGCATCGTGTAAGCCAAAAAAAGACAGACAAAAAAAAAAAGTCCCTAGGACCGCGCAATCTGATGATATAAGGCCGTTATGTCTGAATAGCCATGAGCCCAAGTATCACTACACATCAGCAGATAAAATCACATAAAAATGATTAAAGTCCCCCCTGTTCAATAACCCCCGATTCCATTTAAGATAAAGGAGTCCCACTGGGGCCCTGGCTTCTTTCTTTAACATTACATTCATATATTGAAATAAAATGAAACAATCTTACCAGAATCTATGCTGTGGAACAGGAACAAGGCCCTTTAAGATAGATAGTAGCATCGCTTCTGACATGGACTTGAGTGAATAAAGGCAGGCAACGAAACTCGTCAACGCTGATTGCCCAGGAGCTGTTAATATGAGTCTGGATGGTTTCACAGAAGTACTTCCCCTGCATCTCCGGACTCTAACTTTCAACCATGCCCTCACTGAGAGGCTGACAGGATTACTTAAAACTCCAAACCCACTTCAAAGAGTACTACCCTCCATGAGAGACTATCTTCAATCTTTTGATACTTCTCTGCCAACCTCCTGAGATGAAAGGAAAAGAATGACTGGGGATGAGGGAAGTGGGGGAGGTATTTAACCCTTTGGCTGGGGTGTCTTTGCCTCCTCCTGGTGGCCAGGTTCTGAATTCCCAAAAGTAATGAATGCAGCTGTGGACTTTTCCCGTTTAAGAAGAAAAACAATTAAAGGGACATTAAACATAACACTATACGCTACATGATTTTGTACCCTCATATCGGAGAAGAATTTTGCTATTAATAATAGCTAATAGATAATAGCTTTATCTTGTCAAATTAGCATATTGTTTTATGTTTTTTTCTTTTTACCGATTTACCTGTCCCTCAAAATAAATTAACCTTTGCTAACAATATGCAGATATAGCATAAACCTGTGCTCTTATCTTTCCTTAAAGGGACAGGGTACAACAATTTTCATTTAACCACATGTAATATACACAACTATAAAAAATAATAGGCACAGATACTGATCTAAAAATCCTTTTAAAAAATGAATTGGAAGCTCCCATCTTAGCACTGTTAAACGGATTGCTGTAACACCCACTGAAAGTGGTTCTATAGCAAATTAAGCAAACACTCCCCCCTCCCCTGCATTTGAAAGACTCTTTGCACAAAACAGGAGCAAGCTGGAGTAGGTATACAACAGTATTCTTCTAAAACTTTGGGGCTTGTTAGGAGTCAGGAATCAAGCGCAATGTTATTTAAAATAAGCAAATAATAATCTACACATAAAAAAAAAGAAATCTGTATAGCTTTATAAATGGATCATCTATAAAACATGTATGCTAGGGATGCACCGATACCAGTATCGTGCCAATAACAAGTATTTGCATGAGTACTTGCACTCGTGCCAAATGCACCGATACTTAAAACCTGATACTCAATTCCTACCCATAAGCCATCTTGAGGCATTTTTCAAACTGCCTGTTCCCATTTCATTTTAAGCTGGAGTGGAGACTTAACTAAAAAATTGTTCACTTCTGTTCTGCCAATGCAAATTGCTGTTATTTGTATTATTGTATGCCAGAGCAGTGCTCCAAAAGCTGCTACCTTACAGCTGGAAGCCTACCTGGGAGAGATCACTGTACCTCGTTCAGACAAACCCCTAAAGTACTGGGCAGTTAATAAACAGATTAAATGGTCAAAAATATCTTTCTGACCCATTGCAGTAGTGTGAAAAGTGAAAGACCTTTCAGCTTAGCGTCAAACGTCCTTACTGATAGCAGAAACAGACTTATAGCTGAACATGCAGAGATGCTTCTGTTCCCTAATAATTGCCACTAACGTTTGAAAAATTATTCTAATTGCTAGATTGCCTGTTATACTGCTAGTTTTAACCTTGCACAAAAATGCTCAAAACATACTGTACTCTGAGGAACATCCTTAGCCAATGCTGGACTGGGAATAAAAAGCAGTCCTGGATAAATATGAAGATCAGCCCTATTTTCTGTTGAGTCAGTAGAATGCAAATGCCCCATTTTACTCAAGGGGGATTACTGTGATACTCCCTTCCCCAATATTATTTTCAGAATTAAATTATATTACTCTTGTATTAAGTACAAATGTCAGATTGATGAGTTATATAGGCACCCTACAACCCAATTGCATCAGGAATCACCCTGCAGCTGTTATTTATTGTTATTATTAATATATGTTATTGTAATATTTCAATTTATAAACATGTTCTGTGAACTTTGTGACAACAAGCACAACAAACTTATTATTTGAAAATGTCTTTTGAGATACAGTTCATAATTATAAAGAAGCAATCTTAAATCAGTCTGTATTGTGCTTGGTAAACGGTCATGACATTAAAAAAAAAAGTATCGGTAATTGGAATCTGTGAGTACAGGTAGCCGGGGTTAGGTTCCAGAAGAAAAGGTTGTAAATCGAAACCCAGTTTATAATGTAAGCCAATGGCAAGTGAGGGAGTTCGGTTCCAGGCCCCTCTCAAAATTGTCATAGGTAACACCTAATACATTATTTTTAAAGCTTTGAAATGAAGACTTTAAAGGGACAGTCTAACATTAAATGAAACTTTCATTATTCAGATAGAACTTTTAATTTTAATCACTTTCCAATTTACTTTTATCATCAAATTTGCTTTTTTCTCTTGGTATTCTTAGTTTAAACTAAACATAGGTAGGCTCATATGCTAATTTCTAAGCCTTTGAGGGCTGCCTCTTATCACAGGCTTTTTAAATCTCTTTTCAACACAAAGACAGAAAGTACATGTGGGATATATAGATAACACTGTTTAGGCACAGGGGGTTATTTAAGATTTAGCACAAAACGATGCAAAATTTAAGACCATAGATAATAAACCGTCACAGTCATGTGATCAGGGGGCTGTTAAAAGGTTCCTAGATACAAGGTAATCACAGAGGTAAAAAGTATATTAATATAACTGTTTGTTATGCAATACTGGGGAATGGGTAATAAAGGGATTATCTATCTTTCAAAACAATAACAATTTTATGGTAGACTGTCCCTTTAAATGCTAAACCGCATTAGACACAGAATATATAATTAAACTAAGTTAAATGAACAAAAACATTTGCTAAAACAGCATGATAAACCGAATAAAAAAAATCACACAACACAGACTTGATTTGCATTTTTTTGCAAACCGTTCTATGCATTCCAATCTGGACGGATTTATAGACATGAAGATCTTGTTCCTTTGAAAGCTGCTCTATAGCTCAGGTCTAGCTAGCTACACTGATTAATTTCAGCCTGCTTGTGTGCTTGGCTTGCATATCTTTGCTGCAACAAGCAGACCGCTCCACCTACTGGCTATTTTAATGAATGCACTGCTTCTCAATGCTTTTCAATAACAGTCACGACTGAAAAAAAAAAGTTTGTTAGTTATACTGAAACGGTACAAATTGAACCGTTGTAAACCGAGGGCCATCTGTACTTGTACTCGGTCTTAAAAAAATGTTATCGGTGCAACCCTAATTTATGCCAAGAAAAATGTATAATGTCCCTTTAAGGTGGTTTAGCACTGATTCAGCTTAGTTACTTAGTAATAATTCATTTAACAGATATTTAAACAAAACAGACATTTACATAAATACAAAATATTCACAACTAAACTATCTAGTATGCCCAGTGATATTCCAAAAAATGCTTTTCCGATCATGCTTGTTGATGCAAAACTGATAATCCCCAGGAATAAGTGGAACAAGTACAAATTTCAAATGTATTTACAGCAAAAGGAAAGCATAATTTCTAGTGGGAATATCACTCCTGGCCAGCAGGAGGCGGCAAAGAGCACTACAGCTGCTATATATGTCACTTCCCTTACCCATAATCCCCAGTCATTCGGCAGAAGGAAAAAATGGAAAAAGAACATAACACAAAAGTGTAGAGGTGCCTGAGGTTTTAGAAATAATAACTGTCTTAAATAAAGGGTGGGCCGCGGACTCACCATATCCAGAAATAAATACATTTATCAGGTAAGCATAAATTATGTTTTCTTTCCTAAGATATGGCGAGTCCACGGAATCATCAATTACTAGTGGGAATCAATACCCAAGCTAGAGGACACAGATGATAAGGGAGGGGACAAGACAGGTAGACCTAAACAGAAGGCACCACTGCCTGAAGAATCCTTCTTCCAAAAGAAGCCTCAGAAGAGGCAAAAGTATCAAATTTATAAAAAACTTTGAAAAAGTATGCAGAGAGGACCAAGTTGCAGCCTTGAAAATCTGTTCCACAGAAGCTTCATTTTTAAATACCCAGGAAGACGAAACAGCCCTTGTGGAATGAGCAGAGATTCTCCCAGGAGGTTGCTGTCCTGCAGTCTCATAGGCCAAACGAATAATACTCCTTAGCCAAAGAGAAAGAGATGTAGCCGTAGCTTTCTGACCCTTGCGCTTCCCAGAAAAACAAACAAAGCAGAAGACTGATGAAAGTCCTTAGTCGCCTGAAGATAAAATTTCAAAGCATGCACAACATCTAGGTTGTGCAACAAACGCTCCTTAGGAGGCGGAGGATTGGGACACAAAGAAGGAACCACAATCTTCTGATTAATATTCTTGTTTGAAACAACCTTAGGTAGGAAACCTAATTTAGTACGTAGAACCACCTTATCAGAATGAAAAATAAGATAAGGAGAATCAAACTGCAGAGCCAAGAGTCCGAAACTCTCCGATGAGCAAGAAATAGCAACAAGAAACAAACCTTCCAAGATAACATCTTAATATCTAAGGAATGCATAGGTTCAAAACGTAGCCCGCTGTAAAACTCTAAGAACAAGGTTAGACTCCAGGGAGGAGTAACGGACTTAAACACAGGCCTAATCCTAACCAAGGTCTGACAAAGTATTGCACATCTGGTGCATCCGCCAAACGCTTAATGCAATTAAAATAGACAACGCAGAAATCTGACCTTTCAGAGTACTAGCCGACAAACCCTTCTCCAGACCCTCTGGAGAAAAGACAAAATCCTAGGAATCCTGCTCTACTCCAAGAGTAGCCTCTGGGATTCACACCAATACAGATATTTACACCATATCTTATAGTAAACTCTTTCTTGTCCAGGCTTATGAATCATGGTCTCAATGACCAACTCTGAAAACCTCGCTTAGATAAAATTAAGCGTTCAATCTCCAAGCAGTTCAGCTTCAGAGAAACAAAATCTGGATGAGAAAAGGAAACCTTGAAGTAGAAGGTCCTTCCTCAGAGGGAGTCTCCATGGAGGAAGAGACAACATTTCCACTAGATCAGCATACCCAGATCCTGAAAGGCCACGCCGACATTATGAAAATCAGACGCCCCTCTCCTGCTTGATCCAAACAGATCTTTTGGCAGGAGAGTGAACTGAGGAAATATGTAAGCTAGACTGAAATTCCAAGGGACCGCCAGAGCATCTATCAAGAAAGCCTGTGGATCCCTTGACTTTTTTTTTTACTTTTTTTAAAAAATCTTTTAACAAAGGTATATAATACAGAACAAAAAACTTTCATAAAGGTTAATTTTAAATTTACCAAATCAAGAAAAACATACCCCCAGGCAACACTCTACACCTAAGTAGAATAACTGAGGTGCCCTACCTGTCCTACAACTCGCAGCAAACTGAGGAAAAAACTGATCCCGTTTACAATCCGATTCCAGAGAAGCAAAAACAGCAAGAAGCCTTCTAAACAGCAGAGCCATCTGAAATATGCGCAACTCACTCTACAGGAAGTGAAGAAAAGCGCCAAAAAAGCTCTGACATCAAAGAATCAGAACCTCCCTAAAAGGGGCGGTCCTACAGCTGACAAAAAAGTAATTAATTTTTTTAAACAACTTTCTTGAAAACAGGCTTAAAAATAAACAATAAAACCCCCAATAAAAGTACATCATCAGTTACTAAAAACGGATCCTCACTGAGCGATCAATAAAATAAATAACTCCTCACACTAACGGTGCCTGCAAAAACTGACATAAAAACCTACACCCTGACAGGAATAATAAAAAACGTCCCCCTGCAGCATTTCAGCTAAATAAGTGCAAAATTTTCCCTGCTTACATAGAAAAATAAAACTGGCACTTAACATTTATCTGTCCGGCAGGAGGACAGCTCACCTGGTTTGAGAGGATGCCATCCCTCACATAGACCTGTGGAAATACAGAAAGACTAAGTAAACTTACCCAGGCTATCTAAATAGGGCAGCAAAATGTTTTGGGAAAACGCAGTGAGGATTGTACCCCACAAGTTCCCAATTGCTTAAAAGCCACCACTGCCCTACTGAAGAGACTTGCATGGGCTAAGGCTAGACCCTTTAAAAAGATCAGAGCAAACTCACTCTGCTTTTAAAATAAAAAAAATCTTGATTGTAGATCAGACACCAAAACTTCACCTCCACCTGCACCGCTGGCAAAGGGAATGACTGGGGATTATGGGTAATGGGTACTAGTAATTGATGAATCCGTGGACTCACCATATCTTAGGAAAGAAATAAAATAAATAATAAATGTATTTAGCTATATTGTTTCCCTTTTAATAATGAACTTTATGAGTTGTTGAAATGTTGGGTTATGGTTCTTTAAAATACTCAAGTGACAAATAGCACTATAATCAGATGCCGTCGAATATACATATCAAAGCATTTATTGGTAAAAAAAACTAATCGATAAGCAATACATACTTCTCAGCTCATATAAAGCTGTTTCTTCAGGATAATATGTAAACAACATCAGCAACACCTCTTGTAACATGAGAGAGAGAGAGAAAGAGAGAGAAAGAGAGAGAGAGAAGGACAGAGAGAGAGAGAGAAAGAGAAGGAGAGAGAGAGAGAGAGAGAGAGAGAGAAGGACAGAGAGAGAGAGAGAGAGAGAAGGACAGAGAGAGAGAGAGAGAGAGAGAGAGAGAGAGAGAAAGAGAAAGAGAGAAAGAAAAGAAGAGGAGAGAGGAGAGAAGAGAGAGGAGAGAAGAGATGAGAGGAGAGAAGAGAGGAGAAGGGAGAGAGAAGAGAGAGAGGAGAAGGGAGAGAGAGGAGACAAGGGAGAGAGGGGAGAGAGAGGAGAGAAGGGAGAGAAGAGAGAAGGGAGAGAAGAGAGAAGGGAGACAAGAGAGAGAGGAGACAAGAGAGAGAGGAGACAAGGGAGAGAGGAGACAAGGGAGAGAGGAGACAAGGGAGAGAGGAGACAAGGGAGAGAGGAGACAAGGGAGAGAGGAGACAAGGGAGAGAGGAGACAAGGGAGAGAGGAGACAAGGGAGAGAGGAGACAAGGGAGAGAGGAGAGAAGGGAGAGAGGAGAGAAGGGAGAAGGGAGAGAGGAGAGAAGGGAGAGAGGAGAGAAGAGAGAGATCTGGACCTCACGCTCAATAGCCTGCATCCAATAGGTGCTAAACACATCTAAGCAGGAGTAAGCAAGATAAATATGTCCCCTAACACCTGTATTAAAATGGGCACTAAATGCATATAAAATACAAAAATAAAATGAAAACAATATTTAATCCTATTATAATAGAAAGAATATATCTAAATATTGCTATAGACCAAAAATAAAAAGTTGTGTACACTCAAAGTATACTTTATTACATGTTGATGCATTTGCATCACAACTTGTACCACCCCTTTAAAAATAAATTGTAAATACAGCTAATAAACATATTCCTTATAAAACTAAATGAACAACAGCTAGTGTATTTCTTGTAAGTATACATACAGTATATATATTTGTGCACATCACCATATAAAGCCAACAATTACAAACCTAGTGAAACAATGGTCCATGATGACCCAAAGTAATAATTAACCAAACAAAATACCATGTATTGCTATATACACTACATCCGATTCACCACCAATTAAAAGCGCTAAACACTACATACTAACACTAACCAATTATGAATTCTATAATAAAAAAAAAAAATCACTGCCATGTAGTACTCCAGACATGTGCATTGGACATACCCAAGTATGCTTCACAACAAAGAATACAATGAGGATAAAACAAGTTTGATAATAGACGTAAATTGGAAACATAAGTAATTGTTTGCGCTGTCTGAATCATGAAAGAAATAATTTTGGGTTCCGTGTCCTTTTAAGGGTAATTATTTACACAAACTCTTATCTGGTTGAAAAAAATTAAACATTACTCACACGTCACTCTGATGGGTGTATATTCTGTCAAATAGTGCTTCTGGTTGCCATCCATTTTACAGGCAGTCGACCCTAAATACAACAAACCAAACAAAAAGTAATTGTAAAAATCAAACTGCATTGTTTAGTGAAGAGAGTGACAGTGATGGGAAGCTCCAATATTAAAAATAGGGACATTCAAATGTGTCAAAATATTATTGGGAAGAATAAGAAAAACCGTAAGAAGCACAGAAATAGGTCCTAAAAAATATATACTATATAAATAAATGAATTCACATTTGAAAGTGTAACTATTAGTGAGTTCACATATAATCAAGAAATAAACTGGAGGAACTAACGAGGAAAAGTGGCTAAATATGAAACTAGGGATAATTGTGAAAAAAAAAAAAAAAACAGAGTTCAATGCATGCACATTTAAAACATTATTTGGTGTCATTAAAGTGAAGGTAAACTTTGATGAATGAAAGCCCGTTTAAAAAAAAAAAAAAATACTATTAAAAACAGGGGTGTGTCCAGGCTAAGGCTGAAGATGGCCGCAAAACAGAGCTCTGACAGATTAAATTACATTCCGCCATGTAATCAAAATACTTTGATGCCATCCAGCACAGAATTTTACTTCATCTGAAAGGGAATAGTTTGCTGGCAAAGGCAATACCTATATTGTGCAATCCAAGGTATGTGGAGATATCTTCCAACTCTCCTTCTCTAAATTCTTCTAACCTATTGCGATTTGTAACATAACTACTGCAATTTCTACAAGTTTGAACATGGAGTAAATACTTGTGGCTATGCAAGAGTGGATGGTTGATTTTGAACGTACAATGTACGCCAGATTCGTCCACCTTCTGTCCCATATGGAACTTACTCGCATCAAGATGGAGTTATCCGAGAACCAGAGAAGGGTGAACACAGAGCTCTCTAAGGTTGTGTGGCGATGCATTACCAACATGAGCCCACATGCTGTTGCAAAATCCACAGGGTCTGTGTGCAGCTAGGTGCTTGTGAGAGTCCCTTGCCTGCCTTGGTCCCTATCCGGGGAGATGTGGCCGGCTCTTTGGAGGGGGTCCAGGGTAGTGCACGAGCTGAGGTGATATCAAGGGAGGGTCTACATTCTAAGCTTGGGCTGTTGGCATTGGGACACTTTCTCTTGCATGACAAGGGATCTCTATTGCTGCATTATCTCTCAGAAGAAGATCGTTGGATTAAGTACTTTCTGCCCGTTGTCCGGTCCCGTTTGGAGGAGTCATCTCCTGGCTGATCACACGAATTTGGCATTACATGCATCTGCAAACCGTGCCTTCTGCTTTTGCTTCATTGCCATCGTCATCATAGATTTCCGGACTGGCATAGGGTAGTTGCACATAGCCCCTGGTTCCAGGATGCCAGTATAGATGGACATTGTGGGACTTTCTGACCTCTGCGGTGCTAGGTATGAGTGGTTTTCCATGGGACATGTGTATGAAGGACCTTGTTTACTAACGCACTTTTTGGTGTTTAATATAAGCACCACATCAGAACATTATGCCTGCTTACTAGACCTGAGAACATTTGAATGGGACTTAACATAATTCTCTCTGCCTTCACTCCCAACACTAACTTAAGTATTGCGTGTATGTACAGCTCTGATATACCTAACGCAGTTCCTATGTAGCCCTTATTTATATGTCTATATGTGTTAGTGTACGTGTTCTAGTTTGTTTTTACCATAGTAGGGGTTATTACTCTGATTATGTTAGAGAATACATAATAACTGTGTTTTCATGTGTCTACGCAATAAGGTCCAGAGATCCTTAGGTCCTTCTTATTTACTGTTATTTACTGTGTGACATTCGCCAGAACATGTAATGAACCCACTATAACTCACTTAGGCTTATTTCTAGTAGAGACATGCATAACTCTTTAACACTAAGGTTCTGATATGCTTTTGCAAATATGTATATGTTCTTAATCCTTCCTGGGGAGACATGTACCCATGTTATTTACACATAGAAGTCTGAGGGTGACCCTATCCTCTTAATTATATTTCTAATATAGAATTCTCTCCGTCAGGGGCATTTGTGAAATATATCATTTATTATAGCAATATTTAAATCAGTCTAGGCCCAAGTGAGACACAATTTACCTACTATTATAGCCCTATAATTGTCTCAGTGGTCGAATTCTATAGTCTGTAAAAACTTTTAATTTGTTGGTTTGTTATTCTACTCTAAAAGTCCAAAAGCAGCTTTATAATATAACTACCTTATGCCTGAACATATATATTATATATATCTTATTTTCCTTGCAAGCCAGCAGGCATTAAGGGGTTCTAATTACTTATTTCTATTTCTGTATAGTGATAAGGGTCCAGGGACCAACAGTTCTTACATATTAGCTGTGTGCCATTCGCTAGCCCGTGTTATAAGCTTATTACTACTTAGTTAAGCAAACTTCTGGTAGATGTATGCACACTATCACTAACATGACTGTTCTGCTTCTGCAATTATTTATAATATTTATTTTATTCAGCAGCTGGCATATAAAGTTTTAACTACTTATTTGTGCTGGGATATGCGCTTAACAATCTAGGGCTCAAGGTTTTAACCCCCCCATACTTTGATTTTTTACGGTTACGGGTGACTACAACCCCCCGTAACAGAGGCGTAACTAGAAACCACAGGGCCCAGGTGCAAGAATCTAAGCCCCCCCCCCCCCCAAAAAAAAGTGAATTTGATACTTTTTTTTTTTTTACATTTAACACAGAAAAAAATGAGAATCAGATTACATGTCTGCCAAAGGAGGTACCCTGTGCCCACAGTCTGTGAGGTGGTCTGACCCCCTATTACTGTATATAGTGACACTGTTTAACCCACCAGTACTGTATATAGTGAGTTAGTGACACAGTCTGTAATCTGTCGGTGAGATAGCTGGCCTGACCCTACCCGTCCCAGTACTTTATAAAGTGACCACAGTAGTCTGTGACATGGTCCATCCCCCCGTACTGTATATAGTGGCACTGTATAGACTGACACTCTTCCCCCCCCTCCCCCCCCCCATGCTGTAGTAACAAGGTCTGTAATTTGCTGGTTCCACAAACATACACACATACATGCATAAATACACACAGCGTCACATACATACATAAACACACAAACATAAACACCAATGAGTAAAACAGAAACACCAACCCCTGTAGTCAGAGACACTAGTGAAGCAGAATGTCACACTCACATGATATCAGTGCAGACAGTGGCAGGTCAACGTATTTTATTGTAGTAAAAAAAAAAAAAAAAAAAAAAAAAAAAAAGTTTTTTAGTTAAGTTGTGCCCCCACCCTTGGGGGGCCAGTCGCAATTGAGACCTCTGCACCCCCTGTAGTTTCGCCCCTGCAAAAGACCCAGGTAAAAGACACAATTTACCTACTATTATAGTCCTATAATTGTCTCATAGTGGTCGAATTCTATAGTCTGTAAAAACTTTTAATTTGTTAGTTTGTTATTCTACTCTAAAAGTCCAAAAGCAGCTTTATAATATAACCACCTTATGCCTGAACATATATATATATATATATATATATATATATATATATATATATATATCATTTTCCTTGCAAGCCAGCAGGCATTATGGGGTTCTAATTACTTAGTTCTATTTCTGTATAGTGATAAGGGTCCAGGGACCAACAGTTCTTACATATTAGCTGTGTGCCATTCGCTAGCCCGCGTTATAAGCTTATTACTACTTAGTTAAGCAAACTTCTGGTAGATGTATGCACACTATTTAGGAGGTACCCTGTGCCCACAGTCTGTGAGATGGTCTGACCCCCTATTACTGTATATAGTGACACTGTTTAACCCACCAGTACTGTATATAGTGAGTTGGTGACAGTCTGTAATCTGTCGGTGAGATGGCTGGCCTGACCCTACCCGCCCCAGTACTTTATAAAGTGACTACAGTAGTCTGTGACATGGTAAAGCCCCCTGTACTGTATATAGTGGTACTGTATAGACTGACACTATTTCCCCCCCCCCCGTCCCCCCCATGCTGTAGTAACAAGGTCTGTAATTTGCTGGTTCCACAAACATACACACACACATACATACATACATACATGCATAAACACAGTGTCACATACATATATACATACATACATACACACACACTCACACACAAACACCAATGGGTAAAACAGAAACACTAACCCCTGTAGTCAGAGACACTAGTGAAGCATAATGTCACACTCACATGATATCAGTGCAGACAGTGGCAGGTCAACATTTTTATTGCGACCTCTGCACCCCCTGTAGTTTCACCCCTGCTCTGTAATTTAAACAGAGTTAGGCAGTCAGAGTTAGGCACATGCCCTGGGTATGAGATAACACTGTATAATTTTTTGAGAAAACACAAATATGTGAATTATTAGAGAGATATATTACATATAACAGTTTTTCTGTTCCATAAAATTATACCTTCTTGGAGGGTCTAAAAGTGGCTGAATATTAATAGAACAATTTGGGGTTTTATGTCCCTTTAAGGGTGAACTTTATATATCTTCCATGTAACAGATCAGGAAAGACCCTAAATGCTTTATAAGCTTATTCCTTATTCTGCGGTCAATTACCCTCCTATAGTTGTCATGATATTTTTTTAAGGTCCAAAAGCGGCCTTAGTTGTCCACAGAGGTGAATGTTTCAGTGAAGGTTATTTTACAATTATTATATTCCTAGAACCGAGTTATGAGCAGAAAGTATAAAGCTTAATAGGTTTCTTTAAGTTTTCCTAATATGTTATCTACTATGAAAGTGTTTTCAAAGTTTGTAGAGGTCCAAAATGGATCTATATAATCTAAAAGTGTTATTTACTGTGATAACATTCGCAGTGACCTTTACATATGAAGACATTTTCTAAGCCTCCCAACACTCTGAGGGGCGATTAAGATCCAGGTGACTAATAGTATTTCTTCTGTGTTGGGAATAACTGGCTTAGGTTCTGATGTCTATGTTGCGGACACACAAAGACCTACTTTTTTCCTTTCAGAGTCATACGTAAGCTAGGTTTTAAGATTAACGCTTGTTAAGTTATTTTTTGTCCATGTTAAAATGTTTATATATAAAGAGAGGTGCTGCTCATGGCCTATTGTACTTCCTATTGTTTAGGACCTCGTATTGCTTATGGTCTCTAGGGCATGCCTATGTATTATACGCACGAGACTTGATATATGTATATAGGCGTGCTGCCATGACAGTATAAGATGTTTATGAATGCCATTGCTACCTCAATAAAAATTATTTTGAAAAAAAAAACAAAAGACAAAAAAAAAACAGGGGCACTTTCATTCATCAAAGTTTAGAAAGCAGCCGTTTTGTTTACAAACTTACATTTATTCTTTTCACAGCCAGAGCAGCTTCCCTCACCAGGAGATCCTGTCTTCTTACGTCAGCAATGACTAATCCGGCTTCCTCCAATCACTGCATGGCCTCAGGCAATGACTTCCCGAGGGGGAAAGTCATGATTGGAGGAAGCCGGATTAGTCATTGATGACGTGTGAAGAGAGGATCTCCATGTGGGGGAAGCTGCTTCAGCTGTGAAAAGAATAAATGTAAGTTTGTAAACAAAACGGCTGCTTTCTAAACTTTGATGAATGAAAGTGCCCCTGTTTTTAATAGTATTTTTAAAAAACGGGCTTTCATTCATCAAAGTTTACCTTCACTTTAAGTAGTATTTTCTTGAGTAAAATACTAGGTCATCAAAAGATAGAGTTTATATTATCACTATTATTTATTTGCAGAGCAGTGACAGAGTAATATAGAAACAGAATTTACAAATCACTTACATTAGTTGTTTTCTTGTAATAGTCAATGTGGTGGATATCACGAGCAAGGCCAAAATCAGCTATCTTCATCACGTTATCTTCTGTTACTAATACATTTCTTGCTGCAAGATCCCTGTGAATACACTAAAGGAAAATGATAAATAATATTTTTATTTGATATATAAAACATGTATGTATGACAAGTGTATGCTAAGCAAACTCATAAGACTCTTGATATACTGTGCTGCCTCGCAAATACTAAATAGTCTAACATTTAAAAGCAGAACTCTAAAAAACAGAATTTATGCTTACCTGATAAATTTCTTTCTCCTACGGTGTGTCCGGTCCACGGCTTCATCCTTACTTGTGGGAATATTCTCTTCCCCAACAGGAAATGGCAAAGAGAGCACAGCAAAAGCTGCCCATATTAGCCCCCCCTCTGGCTCCGCCTTCCAGTCATTCGACCGACGGTTAGGAGAAAAAGGAGAAACCATAGGGTGCCGTGGTGACTGTAGTGTATAGAAAGAAAAAAATTTGAAACCTGACTAAAAGCCAGGGCGGGCCGTGGACCGGACACACCGTAGGAGAAAGAAATTTATCAGGTAAGCATAAATTCTGTTTTCTCCTACATTGGTGTGTCCGGTCCACGGCTTCATCCTTACTTGTGGGAACCAATACAAAGCTTTAGGACACGGATGAAGGGAGGGAACAAGTCAGGTTACCTAAACGGAAGGCACCACGGCTTGCAAAACCTTTCTCCCAAAAATAGCCTCAGAAGAAGCATAAGTATCGAATTTGTAAAATTTGGCAAAAGTGTGCAGAGAAGACCAAGTCGCTGCCTTACATATCTGATCAACAGAAGCCTCGTTCTTGAAGGCCCATGTGGAAGCCACAGCTCTAGTAGAGTGAGCTGTAATTCGTTCAGGAGGCTGCCGTCCGGCAGTCTCATAAGCCAATCGGATGATGCTCTTCAGCCAAAATGAAAGAGAGGTAGCAATAGCTTTCTGTCCTCTCCTCTTACCAGAATAAACGACAAATAAAGATGAAGTCTGTCTGAAATCCTTTGTTGCATCTAAATAGAATTTTAAAGCACGGACCACATCTAAATTGTGTAACAAACGTTCCTTCTTCGAAACTGGATTCGGACACAGAGAAGGAACAACTATTTCCTGGTTAATATTCCTGTTGGAAACCACTTTTGGAAGAAAACCAGGTTTGGTACGCAAAACAACCTTATCTGCATGGAATACCAGATAGGGTGGATCACACTGCAAAGCAGACAATTCAGAAACTCTTCTAGCAGAAGAAATAGCAACCAAAAACAGAACTTTCCAAGATAGTAACTTAATATCTATGGAATGTAGAGGTTCAAACGGAACCCCTTGAAGAACTGAAAGAAATAAATTTAGACTCCATGGAGGAGTCATGGGTCTGTAAACAGGCTTGATTCTGACTAAGGCCTGTACAAAAGCTTGTACATCTGGCACAGCTGCCAGGCGTTTGTGTAACAAAACAGACAAAGCAGATATTTGTCCTTTTAGAGAACTCACTGACAACCCTTTATCCAAGCCCTCTTGGAGAAAGGAAAGAATCTTAGGAATTTTAATTTTACTCCAAGAGAATCCCTTGGATTCACACCAACAGATATATTTTTTCCATATTTTATGGTAAATTTTCCTAGTCACAGGTTTTCTGGCTTGGACCAGAGTATCTATAACTGAATCTGAAAACCCACGCTTAGATAAAATCAAGCGTTCAATTTCCAAGCAGTCAGCTGCAGAGAGACTATATTTGGATGTTCGAATGGACCTTGTACTAGAAGATCCTGTCTCAAAGGTAGCTTCCATGGTGGAGCCGATGACATATTCACCAGGTCTGCATACCAAGTCCTGCGTGGCCACGCAGGAGCTATCAGAATCACCGCGGCCTTCTCCTGTTTGATCCTGGCTACGAGCCTGGGAAGGAGAGGAAACGGTGGAAACACATAAGCTAGGTTGAACGACCAAGGCGCCACTAATGCATCCACCAGTGTCGCCTTGGGATCCCTGGATCTGGACCCGTAGCGAGGAACCTTGAAGTTCTGACGAGACGCCATCAGATCCATGTCTGGAATGCCCCATAATTGGGTTAACTGGGCAAAGACCTCCGAGTGGAGTTCCCACTCCCCCGGATGGAAAGTCTGGCGACTCAAATAATCCGCCTCCCAGTTGTCTACTCCTGGGATGTGAATTGCAGATAGATGGCAGGAGTGATCCTCCGCCCATTTGATGATCTTGGATACCTCTCTCATCGCCAAGGAACTCTTTGTTCCTCCCTGATAATTGATGTAAGCTACAGTCGTCATGTTGTCCGACTGAAATCTTATGAACCCGGCCTTCGCTAGTTGAGGCCAAGCCCGGAGCGCATTGAATATCGCTCTCAGTTCCAGAATGTTTATCGGGAAAAGAGACTCTTCCCGAGACCATAGACCCTGAGCTTTCAGGGAGTTCCAGACCGCGCCCCAGCCTAATAGACTGGTGTCGGTCGTGACAATGACCCACTCTGGTCTGCGGAAACTCATTCCCTGAGACAGGTGATCCTGAGTCAACCACCAACGGAGTGAGTCTCTGGTAAACTGGTCTACTTGAATCTGGGGAGACAAGTCTGCATAATCCCCATTTCACTGTTTGAGCATGCACAGTTGCAATGGTCTTAGATGAATTCGAGCAAAAGGAACCACGTCCATTGCTGCAACCATTAGACCTATTACTTCCACGCACTGAGCTATGGAAGTCTGAGGAATAGATTGACAAGCATTTAGAAGCTTTAATTTTCTGACCTCTGTCAGAAAGATCTTCATTTCTACAGAATCTATTATTGTTCCCAGAAAAGGAACTCTTGTAGACGGGGACAGGGAACTCTTTTCCATGTTCACCTTCCACCCGTGAGACCTGAGAAAAGCTAATACAATGTCTGTATGAGCCCTTGATCTGGAAAGGGACGACGCTTGGATTAGGATGTCGTCTAGGTAAGGTGCCACTGCAATGCCCCTCGGTCTTAGAACCGCTAGAAGAGACCCTAGCACCTTTGTGAAAATTCTGGGAGCAGTGGCTAAACCAAATGGAAGAGCCACGAACTGGTAATGTTTGTCCAGAAAGGCGAACCTTAGGAACTGATGATGATCTTTGTGGATAGGGATATGTAGGTATGCATCCTTTAAATCCACGGTAGTCATGTATTGACCCTCCTGGATTGTTGGTAAAATCGTTGGAATGGTTTCCATTTTGAACGATGGAACTCTGAGGAATTTGTTTAGAATTTTTATATCCAGAATTGGTCTGAAAGTTCCCTCTTTTTTGGGAACTACAAACAGGTTTGAGTAAAACCCCTGACCTTGTTCCACTGTTGGAACTGGGTGTATCACTCCCATCTTTAATAGATTTCCTACGCAATGTAAGAATGCCTGTCTCTTTATCTGGTCTGAAGATAAGCGAGACATATGGAACCTTCCCCTTGGAGGAAGTTCCTTGAATTCTAGAAGATAACCCTGAGAGACTATTTCTAGTGCCCAGGGATCCTGAACATCTCTTGCCCAAGCCTGAGCATAGAGAGAAAGTCTGCCCCCTACTAGATCCGGTCCCGGATCGGGGGCTACCCCTTCATGCTGTCTTGGTAGCAGCAGCAGGCTTCTTGGCCTGTTTACCCTTGTTCCAGCCTTGCCTAGAGGTTGCAGAGTTAGGAGACAGTCTGTACCTGAAGTTGCGAAAGGAACGAAAATTAGATTTGTTCTTAGCCTTGAAAGGCCTATCCTGTGGGAGGTCATGGCCCTTTCCCCCAGTGATGTCTGAAATAATCTCCTTCAATTCTGGCCCAAAAAGGGTCTCACCTTTAAAAGGAATATTAAGCAATTTTGTCTTGGATGACACATCCGCCGACCAGGATTTTAGCCAAAGCGCTCTGCGCGCCACAATTGCAAAACCTGAATTTTTCGCCGCTAATTTCGCCAATTGCAAAGCGGCATCTAAAATAAAGGAATTAGCCAACTTTAGTGCGTAAATTTTGTCCATGACTTCCTCGTATGGAGTCTCCTTATTGAGCGAATTTTCTAGTTCCTCGAACCAAAAAGACGCTGCCGTGGTGACAGGAATAATGCATGAAATTGGCTGAAGAAGGAAACCTTGCTGAACAAATATCTTTTTAAGCAATCCTTCCAATTTTTTATCCATATGATCTTTGAAAGCACAACTGTCCTCAATGGGAATAGTCGTGCGCTTGGCCAACGTAGAAACTGCTCCTTCAACCTTAGGGACTGTTTGCCATGCGTCCCTTCTGGGGTCGACAATGGGGAACATTTTCTTAAATATAGGAGGTGGGACAAAAGGTATACCTGGCTTCTCCCACTCCTTGTTCACTATGTCCGCCACCCTCTTGGGTATCGGAAAGGCATCAGCGTGCACAGAGACCTCAAGGAATTTGTCCATTTTGCACAATTTATCTGGAATTACCAAAGAGTCGCAATCGTCAAGAGTACTTAGCACCTCCTTAAGCAGGGCGCGGAGATGTTCTAACTTAAATTTAAACGTCACGATATCAGGTTCTGCCTGCTGAGAAACTTTTCCTGAATCCGAAATTTCTCCCTCAGACAGCCCCTCCCTCACTGCCAATTCAGACTGGTGTGAGGGTATTACAGATAAACTATCATCAGCGCCCACTTGCTCATCCTCTGTATTCAAAACTGAGCAATCACGCTTTCTGGGAAGTGTTGGCAGCTTGGATAAAAGATTTGCTATAGAATTATCCATTACTGCAGTTAATTGTTGCATAGTAACAAGCATTGGCGCGCTAGATGTACTAGGTGTCGCCTGCGCGGGCATAACTGGTGTTGACACAGAAGGAGAGGATGATGAACTATCCCCACTACCTTCATTTGAAGAATCCTCTTGGGCAACCTTAATAAATGTGACATTACTGTCCTTACTTTGTTTGGACGCCATGGCACAATTTTCACATACATTTAAAGGGGGAATCACCTTGGCCTCCATACACACAGAACATAATCTATCTGAAGGTACAGACATGTTAGACAGACTTAGTCAGGCTTTTAATGCAAAAAAAACGTTTTTAAACAAAACCGTTACTGTCTCTTTAAATAATAAACAGAGTACACTTTATTTCTGAATGTTTGAAAAACTATGGAGGAATTATCCGATCTTTACGAAATTTGCACCCTAGTGTCTTAATGCTTTGAAAGTATTGCACATCAAATTTCAAGTCTTTAACCCCTTAAATGAGCAAACCGGAGCTAATTGTTCAATTTAGCAGTTTAAAACCCACTACAGTCCCTGCCACAGCCTTTTGCTGCGGCTTTACCTTCCTTGGGGGTTATTCACCACAGAAACAAGCCTCTTAGAATCGTTTTTGTGGCCACAGGACCCTCTCACATGAAGCTGCATGCACTGCTTCCAGAAGTAACTGCGCAATTAAGGCGCGAAAATGAGGCTTCCTCCCTCTGCATACCAGAGTGAAGGGGCCTTCCTGACTAGATTAGGTGTCTAACACACTGCCAGGCATAATAAAACGTTCCCAAAAGTGTTTCCAAGTCTCAAAACACTCCAAAAATCATATAAATATTATATAAATCAATCGATTTAGCCCACAAAAGTGTCAACCAGTATATAGCCCATTTATAAGCCTTCATTCTGTTATGAGTCTAAGAAAATGGCTTACCGATCCCAAAAGGGAAATGACAGTCTTCTAGCATTACTATGTCTTGTTAGAAAAGAGACTAGTCATACCTGGAGCAGAAAAGTCTGCAAACTGTTCCCCCCAACTGAAGTTCTTTGGTTTCAACAGTCCTGCGTGGGAACAGCAATGGATTTTAGTTACTGTTGCTAAAATCATACTCCTCTTTTAACAGAACTCTTCATCACTTTCTGCTGTAGAGTAAATAGTACAAACCGGCACTATTTTAAAATAAACTCTTGATAGAAGAAATAAAACTACAACTAACACCACATACTCTTTACCATCCCCGTGGAGATGCTACTTGTTCAGAGCGGCAAATAGAATGACTGGTGGGCGGAGCCAGAGGGGGGGCTATATGGGCAGCTTTTGCTGTGCTCTCTTTGCCATTTCCTGTTGGGGAAGAGAATATTCCCACAAGTAAGGATGACACCTACAAATCTGCAACATTTAGTGTATTTTTTAGAACAAGAAGCAGTCTATATTTACACATTTAAAAATTAAGACCACACACACATATATATATAAAAATATACACACACATACACACACACACATATATATATATATATATATATATATGCGCACACACACACATATATATGCACACACACATATATATATATATGCACACACACACATATATATATGCACACACACACACACATATATATATATGCACACACACACACACACATATATATGCACACACACATATATATATATGCACACACACATATATATATATATGCACACACACATATATATATATATATGCACACACACATATATATATATGCACACACACACATATATATATATGCACACACACACATATATATATATGCACACACACACATATATATATATGCACACACACACATATATATATATGCACACACACACACATATATATATATGCACACACACACATATATATATATGCACACACACACATATATATATATGCACACACACACATATATATATATGCACACACACACATATATATATATGCACACACACACATATATATATATATGCACACACACATATATATATATATGCACACACACATATATATATATGCACACACACATATATATATATATATATATATGCACACACACACACATATATATATATATATATATATATATACATATATATATATATATATATACATACATACACACACACACACATATATATATATATATATATATATATATATATATATAGCAAGTAGGAATAAACGGAATGCAGACGACTTTGTTCCAAAATCCAATACTTTATTTATTGCAATATAAAATCATCCATGTTTACACGATCAAAAGGATAAATCACACAAATCCAGCATAAGCTTGAGGGAAAACTGCTGCTGACATGTTTCGCCACTCACGGCGTAATCATAGCTACAGATAAAATCCCAGCATACCTATTGAAGGCAGCTGGAAAGACCCAATAGGTTAAAACTTAATTAACAAGAAATGCTGGCAAAGGTATTTAACCCTATGTTCACTGGAAACTTTTAAAACATTTTAAGGATGCAATCCCTGTATAATGTAATAAGGGACTTCTTATCCACAAAAATATAATAGAGTAAATTACATGTAACTAACCTCAGTGTATTTGGAAGTTATTAAATAATGTATATATATGCAAAACTTGGTGGTATTTAAATTAAATATAAAGATGTATTTAATCCTTAGTCTTCAGTGAACATAAATAAAGCTGAGGCCCTTTATTGTGCAATAATAACAGTTTCTTGTCCACATATGTTGAATGCATTAAATCATGTTAAATAAACTTTAACAGTTATATAAAAGTCTTTTAGACCTTTACAAATTTACACAAAAATTTGTGATATCCAAACTAATGAGGACAAGTAAATAAAACGTTATTACTTTTTTTTTTAGTATTTATGAGACAGAGCTGAAAACAAGGTTAAAGGGCCACTGTAAGTAAATATTTTCTATGCCTGTTACTAACTAACTACCCCAAATACGCTTTTTATCAATAGCATTTCATTAACATATCTCTACCGTATATCAGAAATCTTGTCTGCAAATGTAATTGTTTTCCAAACCCACTCCGTGGGTATCCTTTGCTCTGTACCAATCCGTTTACAATACCTAGGTTTCAAAATGGCGCTTTAAACACAAAGTTATTGGTTTAAGTATTTTGAACATGCAGTGCTGAAAATAGTGGGCAGGATAACGTGATATCATCGGCGAATAAAAGATATAACTTTTAGAACGTTATGAAACTTCATTTTGGAGAAAATATAGGTCAGTAGGTTTTAATTAATGTTTATTAACTTTAATATGTTAGTTGTTTAGCTTAAAAATTATAACAGAAAGTAATCCTTTAATAATACTGACTGTGCTTGGTAATGCATTAGATTATATTACACATTAATTATGACAAACTGGGAACATCACATGTATGAAAATACACAAATGTTATTATAGGAGATGTAAAGATCTCAAATGTATCAACATATAACTGATGCATTCT